>NW_021590915.1:0-627 GCF_001605985.2 Dendrobium catenatum
TTATTTCTCAAGCCCATATGGTCTCCTTCATATAGAGAGAGAGAAACTATTTATACTTTCTAAGAGTGACATATTTTATAAATATAGTTGAAATAAAAAATACTCCATCAGACAATTTGTATTAATTCCCTTAATCATACATCATTTTTTCAACATTAGGTGCCTTAACAATATCGAAACTTTAATCCATTATTAATAGTGTGCTCATAACATTGAGATCTATAATATGATGATCATTAATCAGAACCTTCATAGCAATTGCATAGGATGCACCATAAATCTTACTAGAATTACACTATATCTTCCTCTAAGTAACACTGAATCCCAACCTACTAACCGACCCTTGTGCCTTGTTGCCATCTTATTACAACACATTTCTTACATAAATATTTATCTGTTCTGGTGATAAAAACTGAGACAATTGCTATCAACTCTCTTCCAGTATTCAATAATATTTGGCTAAGGTTATTTTTTAGACTTCTTATTATTTTATAAAGTTATTATAGAGAAAATATTTTTTAAAAAATATTATGAAAAATAACTTCCTAGTATAATTTTTTTAAAAGCAATGATTAAACAGAAATTATAATTACAATTTATAAAGCAAAAAAATAAAAAAATTATTTC
>NW_021590916.1:0-329 GCF_001605985.2 Dendrobium catenatum
GGATTTTTGTTTACTCCTCTTTCGCTCTGTTGGGGATGCAGCTAGGGGCTTCGCCCTAGCTGCATTCCCCTTCCTCGATGGGGTTTCCTCTTGCTTGACGAGGGGAGTTTATTCTAAAATCATTTTTTCATACTTTTCCACTAATTGTGTGGGTTTCATTGGTTTTTTTGTTCAGGTTTTAGTTATGTTAGATCTTTTTCTTTTTAATTGCTAATATTTCTTTCAACAGAAGTGATTATGGCTTTCTTGCTTATAAGAATCAATCAAAATCATTTAAGGATGTTTTGTCTGGCTCTAATTCTTTGAATGGTTTTCTAAATCTATAGGAT
>NW_021590917.1:0-243 GCF_001605985.2 Dendrobium catenatum
TGTCACTTTCGGGTCAATTTCGTGTTTCCGTGTCAACACGAACCCGACCCGATTTTTAAAACGGGTTGATTTCTTCAAACCGAACCCGGATTTTTTCGGGTCGGGTTCGGGTCATGTTTCGTGTCGTGTCAAAAATTGACACCCCTACTGGCTTACGGGAAAGGGTCAACAATACTCATATGAATTGATGTGCCTGCGACACTTACATTTTTTTTTTCTTTCATAACTGTGACACGTACATGA
>NW_021590918.1:0-628 GCF_001605985.2 Dendrobium catenatum
CGTCCGTGAGGCGAGGCGTAATCCTCGAGGTTGTGTGAGGCGTAAGCCTCACGGACGAAGAATTGCGTAAATGAGAATTTAAGTATTCTAGCAGATAAATAACATGCAGAGTCTATGATACAATAAAAACATCTAAAAGAGAAGTGAACTCATTAGAAAACAAAAAAAATTGATGCATATATGCATCTCATAGCATAATTTAAAGTACAAACTACAAATTAAAGTCTATAAGAACTCCCAAAATAAAAATAAGAAAATACATCTAAAATCCAATCATGTCCCATCACTACATGGGTCTTCAGTGGAGGCATCTTCATCTCCAATTGTATCTATGAATATCAAATCTTCATTATCTTCAATGTTACCCACTTATCTCTTAGGGTCCGTGTGGGATGGCTTTTCACTACTTTGTATTTCATATCCATGTCACTCGCTATTTTGCTATTGCTTTTGCTGCCTTTTTTAAAATATTGGTGGTGGGAAGTAATTTCTTAATGTCAAATATATTAGAGTACAGTAGCTATAAAAAAAAGCCTTACGTTTGATTTTTTTTTTTCAAAAGAAAAAGTTATAATGCACACATTAACTTGCAAAAAAAGTATTTTCATCCTAATCTGACCTTTAGATT
>NW_021590919.1:0-356 GCF_001605985.2 Dendrobium catenatum
GTAACAAAATTAATTATAAAATTAATGTATTACAATCTTTCAATTTTATAAAATTTTACTTCACTCAAATAAAAATGGATATTTATTTATATGGCAAGACACTCTGAATCTCATTTTATAATTCTCACTTTTTTCAAGAATTTATTGTGCTAGGAAGATGTTTTTTTAATTATTTTTTTCAAAAATAAGGCTTCATTTGGGACAACATTAGGCCATTATTTTTTTTTTCTTGCTTTTAAAAAATTTTTGTACTAAAAAGAAATTTTACGAAGCAATAAAAGAACCGCCACAAGCAAAGCTAATTTTACGGACACATTAACACTTGCCTAATTTTACAGCCACCTTAACAAAAGCTT
>NW_021590920.1:0-212 GCF_001605985.2 Dendrobium catenatum
CTAGATGGCCGCCCTTTTCCTTCACTAACTCAGCTCTGATCTTGCTTAATTCCTCATCTTTAGCACTCTCCTCCTTTATGGCTTCCCAATCTAGCATCATTGGAATTGACACAGCTACTGCCTGCAGTTCACCCATGCACCTGGACAAGGCATCTGCTGCCTTATTTTCTACCCCGGGCCTGTACTGAATTTCAAAATCATACCCGAGCAGT
>NW_021590921.1:0-316 GCF_001605985.2 Dendrobium catenatum
AAAAAGATATGGGCTTAAGGCATTTTGAACTAAAGAAAAATATTTTTGTTTTTCAAAAAAACTTTTAACAAAAATACAAGACAATAACACAAGCCATTTAACAAAAATACAAGACAATAACACAAGCCATAACACAAAATCAAAATACAAACAAAACATACAAACACAATAATTTCTCCCCCTTTTTTACAACAACAAAAAGTGAAGAAGAAATAGACAAGAAATGTATGTAATTATATGAAATTCATTTGAAAATTTAATCTAAATAGTGATTGACACAAGGTATGCAATCTAAAACTAATAACATTAGATAAAT
>NW_021590922.1:0-1050 GCF_001605985.2 Dendrobium catenatum
CTATCTGTCATGACGTTAGGATGATTTGGTGATGTGGCACTCCCTAGGTAGCACCTAATTATTTGAGTTATGATCTATTTGAGATAATTTCTTAGTGTTTTGCTTTTTAGACTACAACTAAATTTTTGTTTGGCCACTATTTTTCGTTGCTTTTTAAAACTTTCTATAGAGGGAAGTTGCTTTTTACGACCTAAGTTGCTAATATGTGATCGCTTTGAGAAAATAATTGTCCAATTTTTTAAAAAATGATATATTTATAATATTCACATCAATTTTTAAAAATTACTTTACCCTTACACCATCACAAGCACCTTTATAAAACACTTAGTAGCCATCCAAAAAGACCCCTAGTAATATCTTAGGATCTATTTGGGACTAGTATAATATTTTATAAAGTTGTTTATGAAGTTGTTATATGGAAAATAACTTAATTGTTGCTTTATGATGTAAGACTTAATGGAGTTCTCTAACTCTTACATAAAACTCGCATCATAATTTATGTAAAAGAAATCGAAACGAAAAACTTGAATTTACATAAGTCTTAAATCATCAAGATCTTAAACAAGATGATTTTCACAATCTTTAATCGGAAGAAAAACATATCTTGATTCATTTTGAATTCATCGAATTTCGAACTACTGTTTCTCTCCCTTCTCCCTTCACTTTCTTCTTTCATGAGTTAGTCTTCTATGGAGCAAGATAACTCCTCCTTATGAGAGAGAGAGAGGACCAATAATTATTTATTGCGGATTGGTCATAATAATCGCTCATAGGAGTTATTTTACAATAACTCATACGAGTTATTTTACAATAACTCATAGGAGTTATTTTATAATAACCGGTCATATGAGTTATTTGATCAAACGGTTCATAAATGAATGATCAAATTATCTTTTCTTGACCAATAGGATTTAAACATAAATAATTAAATTTCAATAATTCAAATATATGGGCAACATAATGGTTTATATAATTAAATATATATTCTTAAATAATTATTACGATGTCTCACTTAATTAATATATTTAATTATTCTAACATTCTCTCACT
>NW_021590923.1:0-322 GCF_001605985.2 Dendrobium catenatum
GGTGTATGCGAAAGTGCATAGTAACTTTTATCCTTCACTGAGTCATGTGTGTGTTTTCTTTTATGAGTTTTGATGACAACGATTAATGTATTATCATGAATTATGAGGTGTTGATGAGTTCTTGTGATAAATTATGTTGCAGTAAAAGACATTTAAGATGGTTATAGTAGTGTTTGAATTTCAACATATATATGTGATGCCTACTTTAGCAAGTTGTTTAACAAATATTCATTCTTAAAATTTTCATGTTAAGTAAGATCAGAATGTTAAAAAGCCACTCATAACCATTTTCTTTTTCACTTGTGAATATATATAAGTCTCT
>NW_021590924.1:0-1987 GCF_001605985.2 Dendrobium catenatum
AAAAAAAAAAAAAAAAAAAAAAAAAAGAGAGAGAAAGATTAGATGTACCTTAGTGTATCTTCAATCTCTAGCTCTGAATATAGCCCTTCCGAGTAAATTCATTTTACTTAAGGGTTTGAATGAAGAAAAAATATCAAATTGATCCAGTAGGATCTACATGAAGCTAATAATTAATCCAACGATTATGGATTGATCATTTCCTTTATAAGGTCAAGACCCCTATTTTAATGCGGTCAAGTTTGAGTTATACCTCAAGTTAATGGTCTACTTATGAGGCTTTCAATTTGCACAAGTTTGCCTATGCTTAGGGAAGAAATCTCCTTTAGAAGTCGAAGCCTGAAATGGACTTGAGATGAGTTAGATTTTCACCATCGCCTTCTCACGAGAGCTTACTCGACTTTATTCTTAGAGAGGTTTGGAAGCTTAGGTAATGGAAGAGGAATGCTAGGTTTTCTCTGGGGAAGCTCTTAGAACACTCTAGAGTAAATAAGAAGCAATATGTGTGAAGTATGATTCATTAAGTCTTTTGGGCATACCCATTTTATTAAGCCATAAGGGGCCACCAGGGATAGTTCAGATAGATTAGAATGGTAGTTTATGATGATACCATATAGACTGAATTAGTTAGCGATAGAGCATGAAGTCATTATCAACCATTTTGTGTTTCTATGGGTTGGGTTTAGCTTTAAGGGTTGTAATAGGATGGAGCCAAGTGGCTGACTAGGTATAGGAGATGAACTGGAATGTTATACTTTGCATGTGGATGAAATGTATAGGTTAGGGTTAAGTAAGTTACAGTAAAATGGGTATTTACCCATTTTGGTCTCCTTTCGGCTATCTCAAAGGTTAACCTAGGTCAGCCCATGGGGTGAGTTGGCTATGGTGGTATGCTTAGGATGTCGATCTACTTCCTATTTGCATGGGTTTAACTCTAAGGATCCATATGATTTGAGTTTAATTTGAAAGGAGTGTATTTTCACTATTGATTTGGTCAACCACAACCATAGGTCATGTACTAATAACTCCAATTGTCGTTAGTATGTTCAAAGAAATCCATTGGTAGGTCGATATGCCATGTCGTCACTTAAATTGAATTTAAACATCAAGGGAAGTGTATGGGTTAAATGGGTTATATGTAGTTAACTTGGTGAACTATGGTAGGACAAGGTTTCAAATGGGTTTAGATGAATTTAATGAAGAGTTTAGGAGGTTTGGGATGTGGGCCCAGGGTCTATGTTGAGCTTGGTATTGAAGTAGTGATGCTGTACACTTGGGGGTATTTTTGTAAATTTGCCTCTAGCCATGGCCAAAGGGATGAACATGACTTGGATTTGGTTTAATATGTATCAAATAGATGTTTAGAGTTCAATGGACACATCTAAAGTGGATAGGACAATTAAGGTTTTGATTTTAAGGTTTTAAAGCATATTGGGTAATTTAGAAAATGTGGGTCAAACTAGGCAACCCAAAGTTTTTAATGGTCAAAGGTAGGTCAAATTTATCGAGAGGATTATTGGAATGATTTGGTTCAATCTCAAAGTCATAGGTATGGATTTAGTCGAGTTTAAGCAATGAGTGGAATGGTATATGGTTTATGTGTAAAGGCTTTGGACTTAAGTTTAGTTTAGGCTCATTAAGAATAAAGCATAGTTAGGGTAGAGAGCCTACAATTGTCATTAGGAGGTCCCATAAGATCTTGGTTTTTTTTTGTAAGCCCTATATTTAGGCCACTTCCTAGTAACCCTATAGGTTGTATCTAAACTAGGTTCAAAAAACCTAAGTACTAAGGATTAGGGATAGGAAGAAGAACTTGACCTCATACAAATATGTGGTCAACAAGGACCAAGAAGGTTAGGAGGGGTTATCCTTAGATTGGATTAACATGGCATCAAAGTCTTATTCACAATACATTAAAAAATAAATTGGGTTAGGGTAAGGCATTTTGCACCAAAATCCATATATTCTTTGGTCAAACTGATTTATGAAA
>NW_021590925.1:0-206 GCF_001605985.2 Dendrobium catenatum
ATTTATCTAAAATTATATTAATATTTTCATACATATGTTTTTATGTAATTTAAACATGAGAGTATTTTACATATAAATAGGGGTGTCAATTTTTGACACGACCCGAAATCCGACCCGAACCAGACTCGGAATTCGGGTCAACCCGAACCCGAAATGGGTCGGGTTCGGGTTGACCCAACAATCCGAAATTGACCCGAAAGTGACAC
>NW_021590926.1:0-574 GCF_001605985.2 Dendrobium catenatum
ACATTGTTCAACAACATTTAAAAATAGTTAGTCGATTTGACATGACTCGATGAATCGATGTGACCTCAATGATCCAATCTAACTCATTTTCGCTGTAATTGATCAAAATTCTAATATTTTTATCAAATAATTATATTATGATAACACCAATGTTTATTATTTAAGAGCTTTATAAATATATTTAATGAAGGAATACATTATTCCTAAGATTAGTACAATCAGGTTAATGACATTATTGACCAATTTTATTAGACAAGTCAGATCCATCGAACCTAATAATATAGAACAGATTAACACAACTGTTTGATCACTATTTAGCTCAAAGACATTAATTTTCTAAGAACAAATTAAGGGGATGAAGAATTAAGAGTTGGGTATGAAATCAATAAGGATTTTTGAGGTTCTTTGATTCCTTAGAGATTTTAAGGCTATCTACCATGACAAATGTGTATGGAATCTTTTCCTAATCTCTTTTTGACTAACAAGGTAGATTTATTACCAATTTTAAAAGAATAAAATTATATCAAAATATTAAAATAATAATGAAAAAAAGAATAAAATTTTATTATTATTA
>NW_021590927.1:0-924 GCF_001605985.2 Dendrobium catenatum
CCCGACCCGTTTTTAAAAACGGGTCAGGTTTCTGGATTCGAACCCGACCCGACACAAATGACCCGAAGTTGACCAAAAATTGCTAATTTTTGGGTCAAAATCGGGTCAATATTCGATTTTCGGATCAAAATCGGATCAATCTCGGGTTCTTGGGTCAAATATGAGTTTTTGTGTCACTTTCGGGTCAATTTCGGGTTGTCGGGTCAACCCGAACCCAACCCGATTTTTAAAACAGGTTGATTTGTTCAACCCGAACCCGACCCGTTTCGGGTTCGGGTTAACCCGAACCCGGATTTTTCCGGGTCGGGTTCGGGTCGTGTCAAAAATTGACATCCCTAATAAACGCCGCCATCTTCAACTCATGCCAAAATTTAACTCTGTTATTCGGGGCAAATTATTACGTCCGGTGTCCGGATTCGTCCAGACACCAATCCAAACGCGACATGTCACCGGGACCCAGTATATTCAGGTGGCGTGGCTAGTCTGAATTGGGTGTCCGGTGACCGGACATAATAATTCACCGTTATTGGGTATGATTGTCTCTTATGGACACCTATTTTTTATAAACCCTATAAAGGAAATCAAACTCTATTGTTACGAAATTTGAAAAATAGAAAAAAAAAAAAAAACTCTATTGTTACGTATTAATTGTCAATTTTTGGACACGTGATTTCTATATTCCCTCTTAGGGAAAAAAATATTTGTTTTCAAATAATATCCACTTTTTAGCCTATGAGGAAGGGAGGATTTTTGTATCACGTACTCTATAGTAGATTTTTTTTTCAACTGAACTAAGCCCTGTAATTTTTTAAAGCAAAAATTGTCTAATCTTACTATTTTTAATCTGTGTGATGAATTTTTATATAATTATGAAACTTAAAATATACATTCTACCAATTCAAACTTTCTAGAAGGTAAGAATAT
>NW_021590928.1:0-251 GCF_001605985.2 Dendrobium catenatum
CATTCAAAAACTTGAGAACAACATATATTCTAAGAAATTTGTAATTTTATTGCAAAATCATCATAGCAACATCATTACACATAGTATTTTTTAAGAAAACGCCCATTGATGGGTAACATAGGATGATCACCCTTACAATCCACCAATTGGTAAGATCATCCTTGGTAGATTTTCTCCACCACAAAAGGACCTTCCCAGGTAGGCTCAAATTTAACCCCAAACCTTCGATGAGTTAAGATAGGTCTACGTAA
>NW_021590929.1:0-206 GCF_001605985.2 Dendrobium catenatum
TTATTTGTGAATAACCTGATTCTCTCTCTAGATTCCTGTCTCTTCATCAATGAGGCTTTGGAGGCTTGGATTCGGTGGGGGAAGGCTTGGAAGTGCTAGAGGAAGATCTAGAGGAGGTTTTTGAGGGATTTTGAGGGCTAGATTAGCTCTGGATCAGAGGGATTGAATGAATCAAGGCTTAATGTTCAAATTAGCTTAATTAGGAT
>NW_021590930.1:0-250 GCF_001605985.2 Dendrobium catenatum
AATAATTAACTCCAAATAAAAAATATATAACTTGAATTACAAGAAAAATATCATTAAAAAATCATTGGTGATGTACAAAATGACTATTATAATGACACAAAGTCTGCACCTATGATTAAAAAATAATATAATAATGACACTATAAAATTTGGCTATATATTAAACAAAATGATTAGAATGTAATATAATTAAGTTGATTTTTAATTGGCAAATCTTAATGACTTGAGATGCATTTTAAAATAGTTTCAAG
>NW_021590931.1:0-435 GCF_001605985.2 Dendrobium catenatum
AACACACACATTAAAAAAAAAAAACAAACAAAGCGGAAATAAAACACACTGAAACAAAACATATTTCAAGAAATTATTGAGGCAGCAGGTTTGAGCATGAATGAGCTGCGATCCTTCATATGTCCAGTTATCCTATGCCCCCACGAGGTCTTTGGTGAGAGCACTCCTACAAAACTAAAAAACAGTCAGATTTAGGAACCCAAAAAGGTTTGGGCTCCTTCTTAGAAAAAGTAGAATACAATGTAGGTAAGGTATGTTGTGAATTATGCATCTTGGGTCTCCACACCCAATGTGTACTATGGTGAACGGTGCAAGTGTGTGAGATGTGTCCTAGCATGCCACATGAGAAACATCTAACTCCAGGAAAAGGGTTTCTTAAATGGTTTGAGTTCTAATGTCTCTTCCTAGGTTCTGGCTTAGGATTAAAAGTAGATG
>NW_021590932.1:0-301 GCF_001605985.2 Dendrobium catenatum
TCTAGGGCTCACAGAAGGGGGGCAAGCTTTGACCTATTCGTTAGTGAACTAACCTAAGACTGGCTACCTAAACATGCTAGAATACCTATTAACAAATTATGTGTGATGTGTAGCAGTTTCGATATATAATTAAAAATCTACTTTACAAATTGCAGAGATTATACATGACTGTATGTTGCACTGCCACTTAAAAGCTTATAAACCAGCGGCTTCATTTAGTTCCCGATCATTAAGCTCCAGTGTACCTCATAAGAAAAGATAACTGAGAAACAGATATATGAGCGTAGATGCCATTCAGAAA
>NW_021590933.1:0-276 GCF_001605985.2 Dendrobium catenatum
CATTGGGGGAAAAATTGTCCGGCAAGAGTCTAAATACTGGAGGAGGCGATCAAGGCACGGTACTCTTACGCAGGCTCCAATTCACTCCCATTGGGGGAAAAACTGTCCAGTAAGAGTCTAAATACTGGAGGAGGTGATCAAGGCCCGGTACTCTTACCCAGGCTCCAATTCACTCCCATTGGGGGAAAAACTGTCTGGTAAGAGTCTAAATAACGGAGGCGGCAATCAAGGCCCGATAATCTTACGCAGGCTCCAGTTCACTCCCATTGGGGGAAA
>NW_021590934.1:0-411 GCF_001605985.2 Dendrobium catenatum
TGAAGAAGCTTGAAGATAGAAGTCATCCTATGGTGTTATTTGGATATGAGCCTGGCACTAAGGCTTATAGAGTTTATGATCCAAATGAGAAGAAGATTCATATCAGCCGGGATATAATTTTTGATGAAGAAAAAGAGTGGAAATGGGATGAGAAAGGCACTACAGCAGATGACAGAAAGCAAGGCAGTTATGTGACTTTCAGGCTAGAAGGAGAAGCACACTCATCTTTACCAATTGAAGAGCAAGATGCAACAACTCCTTGTATATCAACTAGTAGTCCTTCAAGGTATGTGACCTCTGAACCTCCTGTTACTAGAGAAATATCACCAAATTTAGATAGTAGTTCATCAGAGCCCCATAGATATAGACGGTTGGAAGATATCTATGATGAAACTACTGAGTTGGAAGAGG
>NW_021590935.1:0-772 GCF_001605985.2 Dendrobium catenatum
GGTTCTTTGTTTTAAATGAGAGTTTTTTGGTTTCCTTTCGTTAATATGTATGCATGATTTGTGTTATTGTAGCTAGTAAAACATGCAGCTTTTACAAAGTATATTAGCAACTCATGATTTAATTGCTGATAAGGTAATTGATTATAGTAGATGATGTTTATGGATCATCTTAAATTAGGAACATCATCGAAGTCGGAGAAGAGGAAAAGCCGGAGAAGAGGAAGGAAGGAATGTCGTCGAAGTGCAGACTTGCTGGACTACGAAGCTAGTGCCTAGCCTAGGGTTAGGACTTCATTCGAACTGAGCACTGGCATCGGACTCCGGGGCTGCGGAACAACGGAAGAGGTTCATGGTGAGGTCATTAGCCTGGTTGACTCACGAGTGCCGGCGGGAATTGGGATTTCCGATTTCCGATTTCGTCATTTCTTGTATAGTGGGTGTTACTGAGTTAGGGTCGGGTCAGTTCCGGATCATTCTCGGATTTTCGGGTCAACCCAAACTCGACCTGATTTTTGAAACGGGTCGATTTGTTGAACCCGAATCCGACCCGTTTGACAAATGAGTTGAACCTAACACCGGAATTTTCGGGTTGGATTCAGGTTGGGTTTTCAAGTCGTGTCTAATATTGACACTCATACATCTTGCAACCTTTACTTTTCTTGTCTCTTTCATTCTTTATTCTCGTTATCATATCCAATTTTTTCGACTTTTTTTGCCAAAGTGTCAACCATCATGAATGGTGAAATATAGACTAATCACATCGAGGGAGAAT
>NW_021590936.1:0-238 GCF_001605985.2 Dendrobium catenatum
ATCACTAGAATCAGATTTTAAGAAGTCTAAGGAGATATAGAAAAATTTGAGGATTGAAAATGAAGTTTTAAAAAACACTAATTTGAAGACTCAAAATGATTTAGAAGCATGTAAGAAAACTAGGATTATATCTACTTTTGATCAATTGCCAAAACCTAGGAAGAGGCATTATAACTCAAATCATTTAAGAAATCCCTTTCCAGGAGTTAGATGTTTTTCATGTGGCATGCTAGGACAC
>NW_021590937.1:0-200 GCF_001605985.2 Dendrobium catenatum
CTATGAAAAATAAGGTACATTATACAGGGTTTCTATTAATTTTTTTTTTTTAATTCAGTATCTGTAAGCCACATAAGGATTAAACCAATAAATAGATAAATTATAAGCTAATTAATAAAATTTAATCATAAACCGATATAATCAAACTAAAGAAGAAAATATGTTAATATCTTTCTTATGGGCTCCATAAATAGCCTGCT
>NW_021590938.1:0-262 GCF_001605985.2 Dendrobium catenatum
CAATCAACTAATCTAGTTATTTTTGTATATCCTTCCTTGACTAAGATCCACATACGATAATCAAGTGACTATAAAAAAGTAGACATGAGAGTTTTCCAAAAATCAAAAGGTATGTCAAACAGTAGAGGTCTAGTTATAGAGTAACCCTCAGGTGTATTTTGGTTTCCAAATGTAGCCATCTACGTTAATCAAAAAGTAGTCTAAACATATGATTTTGAAATAAATTTCTGATATCACTTGTTGAAACTCGTTTACCATGAAT
>NW_021590939.1:0-1162 GCF_001605985.2 Dendrobium catenatum
CTAATCATATTGTATGATGCATTATTCATCTTATACATCAATTTATGATACTTGATCTTATCTTACTGAGACTCGATCTTCATATTAAATAGATAGGGATGTTTAACTAATCATAATGTATGATCCGTCAAATATGCACACACACATACGAGGGTGTGAAAATATAAAGTTTATTTATTTATTTTAAATCATACTATATGATCCAGATCATACTACACAATTGATTGATTAAATAATCAATTAAAATGTCTAATGAGGGATTAATATTTTTAAACTAATTAAACTGTATGAATTGATTCGTATATGATGATTATATTAAATCTAAGGCCCAACCTCCAATCAAATTTAGGCAAGTAATTTGAATTTTTTAAATTAATCATATTATATGAATATGTTTATACTATATAATATTTAAAATATTTCCTAATTAATCTCTATGATTAGTCAATCAAATCAAGGTTTAATAGTGAGTCTAATCAGATTGTACAATCTTGATCATAATGGATGATTGACAAAGATTAATTTTGATTATTTTAGGAATTGCCAAGATAAACTTTGATTTAATGAACAATTTGTATGATACGATGCAAATCATTCTAGATGATTGATTAAGATAATTTTTATCATCCCAGAGTTCATCTTAGAAAAAAGTAAGTAAAATGTCCTAATCATATTGTATGATGCATTATTCATCTTATACAATCAATTTATGATACTTGATCTTATCTTACTGAGACTCGATCTTCATATTAAATAGATAGGGATGTTTAAACTAATCATAATGTATGATCCATCAATAATACTGTACAAACAGAGTCCACTAACTTGTAAAATTAGGATTTTTAAGACCTTGTATTTGAACTCTCTTTTTGGACTTTGAATGAATCTTTGGCTGTTGGAAAATTTTTGTGAGATTCAATGAGAAGACTTATATTCTTGATTGAACTTAGAGATTGGATAAGGACAGGGATAAGTTGTGTATGATGGAGAAGTAAGGTGAAAGGAGATTTCATGCGGTTTCTTCAAGCAAGCTTCTACCTATTTCCTCCATGTGTCATCAATGATCTTCAGGAAACTTCAAGGATAAAGTTATGAAGGCCAAAATTTATTCCCCCTCCATCTTACCAAGAGGGTGAAAGGGATTCCAAGTTCTCCGCCTCAC
>NW_021590940.1:0-228 GCF_001605985.2 Dendrobium catenatum
TTTGTGCCTATCAATCATATCATATTGATTCATATCTCAAGGATTTGATGTCATTAAAGAATGTATTGGCTCTGGTCATAAATGGTATGTCGTGTTGCCATTTGACAGTAAAATCACTCAGTTCAGATGGTCCTGGGTCATAACTATTTATCCTGCGGTGCCATTTGGCGAAAAAACCGCCAATTAGAGGACACATACCACGTCCTTACTGGTAGGAGATTGTTTGAG
>NW_021590941.1:0-201 GCF_001605985.2 Dendrobium catenatum
TTAAATCTCACAATCAAACTATTTAGAACATAACATGCAGTGCTAACCGCCTCAGCCCACAAATATTTAGGAAGTGAGTATTCTACCAACATTGCTCTGGTGGCTTCTATTAATGTTCTATTTTTCCTTTCAACTACACTATTCTGCTGAGGGGTTCTAGGTACAGAAAAATTGTGATCAATTCCTTTCTCCTTACAAAAT
>NW_021590942.1:0-252 GCF_001605985.2 Dendrobium catenatum
TGAGCTGAAGTAAATTTTAATTTGTCTACCTCGACAAACTGTTGCAGAGGGTGGATGGATTTTGTTTTAAATGGTTGATGATAGATTTCAATTTTAAATATATATATTTTTTGGATTTTTGGATTTTGATGGACATTTGGGTGGCATCTTGGAGATATTTGTAAATCCCTCCAGTTGAGATATGCATTCAATACGGCCATCATCGGGGTGTTTGAGGTCGACTCTGTTGAGTGGCATTTGAAAATATTCATT
>NW_021590943.1:0-2435 GCF_001605985.2 Dendrobium catenatum
TTTGTTCATTGGACCTTGATTTTTGCCTTGAGATTACCACTATTTTGACTAGCTTGTAGGTTTTGCTGGATTGTGTTTACCGGAGCCATTTTATTCATTTATTACTTGCTCTTGGTTGTGTTATTTTGGCTTCTAGGTGTTTGGTTGCTTGGTTATATGTCTTATGGTTCTTTTACCTTAGATTCCCTAGCTGCTTGGGTGTATTACTATTTTGGTATTTCTATTTTGTTCTGCTTGATTATCCTTTTAATGATTTGCTTAGTTGAACTGGATGTAGTACGGCGTGGAGTTTATTATTATTGTACTATCCTATGTGTGGTTGGGGAGTGTTTTATTTTATCTTTATAGTTTGTTTCGTTATTAGTATTAGTAGGTATTCATTATTGTTCTGGTCCCAATTCTCTAGGTGTTGGTTTGGAGGTGTGTATAAGGTGCTTTGTGCTTGACTGATTCTGCTACCTGAGGTTTGTTGGGAGTGTACTGATGGTTTCTCTATGGTTCCTCTTATATGGGAGGTTGTTTAGGGGCAAGGCTGGGTGTGGCTTTATGTTTTGTTTACTGTGGTTGGGTTACTTTGGGGGCATTTAGGTGGTGGTTGGTTGGAATCTCTTAATTTGGTTGCTGGGTTTTATTACAGAAGGTTGTTCCTTTCTTGCTAATAATGGCAATCCGCCTATTCGCCAGTCTGGATTAGGCTTCCTAACCTGCCTTTGGAGTACTGGGATGAGGCTAATATGGCGAGGTTGGCTGTTGGGATTGGGGAACTGCTATTCATGGATAAGCAGACCAAAATGTGGAATAGATGTGCGTTTGCACGTATTTGTGTCCGGTTGGACTTGTCAAAGAAATTACCTAAGGGGGTGTGGGCCCAAGGCTTGAGTGGAAGTTTCTTCCAACCAGTTGAGTATGAAGGAATACCTCTGATATGTTTGAAATGTAGTAGAGTGGGCCATAAGGCTGACGGTTGTTTGGAAGTGTGCTCTCCTCCCTTGCAGCAGGCCAAGAAGGATATTCCATTGCAGGAACAGGTCGGATTTGCTGATTCTAGGCATGAGAGGGGACTATAGATCGGGATTGTAGTGGCAATCCGGCCTTTGGAGACAGTGTGCCTAATGGGGTGTCGAGGGCTATTTATAAGGACTTTGGGGAATGGACTATCGTCACTAGGAGAAAACATCCCAGCTCTGGCAAACCTGGGAACAAATCACAAACATCCAATGTTAGACAAGCTGATCCGACTATAACTGTGGGATAAGAAAGCAGTTTGGCGAGAAGTTGCTAAGGCACATAACATAGATGAGATTCAAGCCATGGATGTGACTCTAGTGGGTGAGAATAAGAAGGGGCTTAATGCCATGGGCAAGGGTGTGGCCATTGAGGAGGGGGCTGTTTGTAATTTTCAGGCTAACAGCCGGGTTGCTGATCCTGAAGGTGTGGAAATGTTGTAGAGTAAGGAATCTTTAGCTGGGGCATGGAGGCCTGCGAGGGATGTTGGAGGTTTGCCACAGCTTCAGGTGCCTGTTGATGGTCGGGATAGTATGCACTGCAATGTGCAGCCGAGTGGGGGACACGTCGGTAAAGTGGATCTTGCTCAGTCTCGGAGCATGGGATCAAAGAGGTTGAGGAATTGGAGGAATCCTGTGGATTCTCCCTCGCAGTTGTTGGTCCCCAAAGTGTTAAATTTCTCTGATAATAAGGCTAAGGTGAAGAAAGCTACTAACAAGCACGATAGAAAGGCTAAGGCCCGGTTCATTAAAGAAGTCAAAGTTTTTGAACCGTTGCAGAAATTACCTGGGGTCAGAAGAAGCATGGCGGCAGATGAAGTGTTGACTCTCTCAACCAGTGACCATTTGGTTAATGTCATTGACAACTCTGGGCGTGAACGGGGTACTAGTGTGGAACTGGGAGATAGGGCCTTTGTCTATGGGCCAGATTTACTCAATGGAGAAAAGTGTGGCAGGGACGCTGTTGACCTCTGTACAATACCCAAAAGAAACAAAAATGAAATCATACCTTGACCGTCGGATCCAGAATTTCTGCTAAAATCCCGGTTGGAATCCTCGTATCCGTTGAGAAGCCGTCCAAATCCCCAAAATCCCGCCGAATCACTGTGCATTCGGCGCCATTTCGGGATTCCTGTTCGTAGAGCCTCGATCGTTGCTCTTCGACGTCTTTAAAAGCCAAGCGAACATAGCCTTCAACCTGGTCATTGTTCCCTCTCTCGGAATCAAGCCGCAACCACGAGCTTCTTCCACATGGCCGAGCTCTACTCCTCTTTACCGTAAAACCCATCACTCCTTCCCAATTCCACGACACCTCCAGCTCTCCCACACTCTCACCCGACCCCAGCTACTTTGCTGACTGCTTGTGCCGACCCTGAGCAGAGAAAGAGAGAGAGAAAGAGAGAGCAGAGAGAGAGAAACTTCACCCTACCT
>NW_021590944.1:0-239 GCF_001605985.2 Dendrobium catenatum
AACAGGTAGGTTCGGGTCGACCCGAACTAGAAGCGGGTCAGATTCGAGTCTAGAAAATCGACCCATTTGCAAAAACAGATTGGGTTAGGATTGACCCGATAAAAGCCGGGTCAATTCCGGGTTCGACCCAAGACCCGAAATTGACACCCCTAATCATATCATTATTTTATTTTTTTGAAAACCCTACATTTAATATATAAAACATTCTCACAATAAATACATTGGTTAATTTGACATTT
>NW_021590945.1:0-274 GCF_001605985.2 Dendrobium catenatum
TATAAGCAAGAAAGAGAAGAAGAGAAGAAAGAAGCTCCTTCTTGACCACCGCCGGAGTTTCACTGGACCACAGCCGGAGTTTCGCCGGACCACCGCCAGAATTTCGTCGGACCACCGCCGGAGCTTCACCGGACCACCTCCAGAGGCCCTCGCCTTCACCGAACCACTACCTGAGGCCCTCGCCTTCGCCGGACCACCACCTGAGGCCCTCGCCTTCCCCGAACCACCACCTGAGCCCTCGCCTTTGCCGGACCACCACCTGAGGCACTCGCCT
>NW_021590946.1:0-1407 GCF_001605985.2 Dendrobium catenatum
TTTTTCTTGCAGGCTTTTCAGTTATTTTATGTAACGCTTAAAGATCAAATTTGAAATAAATTGTCTATTTATCATTTTAAAAATATACTAAAGCTTCTATACATTATCAATATAAATAATATCCATCTAAAGCAACTAACAATTATATATCTCAAAATATTGCATTATATTTATTCTCCCAAAATCAATATATAATAGGCAGGAGATCTATGCAATCACCAATCTATCATAAGCTTCTGACTACAAAAGAATAAAATAAAATGCAAAACAAAATCTAAAGAAAACCTGAGAATCTCTGTCAATATCACTCAAACTGGTAATGATCCATTCGCTGACCTGAAATTATTTAAGCCACATATAATGAACTAAAAAGTTTATCAAGTAATCAAAACTCTATCACTTCTTTCAATGCAAGACATAAAACACACTAAGATATTTGCATGAAAAATCCTGAAAGAAGGAAAAAAATCACTAGGCATTGCTTAATTAAAATGATTCTATAGTGTTGGTGGTTGATTTTAAATGATACCCTTTTTGGGGGGAAGGTGTTGGCTCAATATAATAATTAAATATATATTATATGAAGTACATTATGTAGTTGGAGTTAAAAAAATCCAATGACATGAGAATTATTCTTAAGAGAATGTTGGCATGTTCAGAGAGACTGTAGTCGGACAACAGAGATCAGAATAATAGTAATCGGTACTCGGTAGGCTACGTTGGTAGAAGGGAATATAGTCATGCAGGTGACGGTGGTCAAAGGGACAAAAGGCGACAAGTAATGATGGTCAAAAAGACTGTAGTCGACGGACGATGTTGATCAAAGGAATCATAATCATCGGGCAACAATGGTCGGATGGACTGAAGTCAGTATGCGATAGTGATCAAAGAGATAATAATCGATGGCCAATAGTGATCGAAGTAACATTGATCGGCAGGTGACGAAGATCGAAAAGACCATAATCTGACAACGGTGGTGGTGGTACTAAAGTTGATGGGGGATGGAGGTCGGAATAACCACAGTCCCAACCTCCGTCGGGCAATGATGGAGGAGGTATCATTCTTAAAGGGCGGCAAAATTCGAAAAGATTGTTGTCGAGTAACAATGATAAAAGTATCGTTGTTGTGGGACGATGGAGGTTGGAATGATCACAGTTGGGTGGTGATGGTCAGAGGATTCGTAGTTGGCTGACAACAACGATAAGAGGAAGGCCTGAAAGTGGCTGTCAGATGGAGGTCCAATGAAGAGGGACGGGAAAAGGTCTAGTAGTGGCAGCCTGGTGACTCATATTCGTTGGTGGTGGTTATAGGGTGGAGCTTCAAGATTCCATAATAAATTTGGAATGTTTCATCAGACAGCTGATATCAATTCCCTTGATCATGGAGAGTTCTTTAAATATTTATATA
>NW_021590947.1:0-316 GCF_001605985.2 Dendrobium catenatum
GTCTGGGATACCAAAACTACTAGTCCCCAGTTTTATTCATGTGGCGAGTATGGCCTGGGTTATCAAAGCTAACAATTTCCCCCTCTTAAAAAAAAATAATAAAAATAAAAATAAAAATAAAAATTTTAAGGGGAAGCTCTTAATTGAGTAGAATCGGTTGCCCTTGTCACAGGCGGAACCCGGTTCTACATTCCAAGAGCTCGAAGTCCCTCCAAATTCTCTTCTTTTTCTCTTCTTAAAGTATTTCAATGATTGCTTAGGGGATGATTGTGTCCATGTCCTCTATTATGGTCACTTATAATGGGATGTTGTTCTC
>NW_021590948.1:0-308 GCF_001605985.2 Dendrobium catenatum
GTATAGGCTATTCTCAAGAGAATCAGTCCCCTTCCGATAATATTCATGTTGTTTCTCATTCTTATCCGGTCATTTCCATCGTCGATGATGAAGACCCGGAGGAGAATGAGGACAGGGTCCTTGAAGCTCCATGTGATTTTGAAGATGGTGCCAGTTCCGCCATGGTTGAGTTGTGTGAGATCAATTTGGGCACTGAATCAGATCCTCGACCTATCTTTCATAGCACTTTATTATTCGAATCAGAGGCTCAAGAGTATGTTGCACTCATTTTTGAGTTTAGAGATTTCTTTGCCTGGAACTATACAGAG
>NW_021590949.1:0-271 GCF_001605985.2 Dendrobium catenatum
GAGAGAAGAAGAAGAGATAGAGGAATGGAGAGAGAGCATAGAGAGAGGGAATTATTGGAATAATAGAGAGAGAGAAAGAGGTAGATATAAAAAGAGAGAGAGTGTGAATGAAGAGAGAGAGAGAGAGAGAGAGAGAGAGAGAGAAGCAATAGATGAATGGGGATAGAGAGAGAGGGAGAGAGAGAGGGAGAAGCAATATATGAATGGAGATAGATAGATAGATAGATAGAAAGAGAGAAAGAGAGAGAGATGGAATTAATAGAGGAATGGA
>NW_021590950.1:0-313 GCF_001605985.2 Dendrobium catenatum
ACTTATTTGCTTGGAGGTTTCTTCTACTGCGAGACTGTGAGTTGGGTTGCTGTCTTCTCTGTTCGACCAGCGTACGCTTCTGTCCGAGCCTCCGAGGCTACTGTCTCCTCTGAACTGCATCAGGTCATATAAAAGATTAGTAAGAACTCGTTTGCTTCCTAAAATTTCTCTCAATCAGGATGGTCAAAAATAAGGATAAGGCTGCATCAGGTCATAGAAAAGATCTAGCATGAAAATATAGCACTCAGGTGGATGTCGGAGGAAGTGATAAAACATATGTCTATCTGAAATGCAATTATTGTGATAAAGTTAT
>NW_021590951.1:0-742 GCF_001605985.2 Dendrobium catenatum
CGCTCGGACATGGAAAAGAAGTCGCAGAAGGAGTGAAGTCGAACGAGGGAGGGAGAACGATTGCGAGAGACGAAGAATGAGAGGATCGGTCTCATTTTAATGTCGAGATCGATCGTGCGTGACGAGACGTCGTCGTGCCGGCTTTGTCCGGAAACGAGATCTGCGCGGCTCAAAATCTAGCGCCGGACAGGTACGTTAACCTTTTTTTTTCTTAGGTATGTAGGTCAACACATCTGCATCATGTCCACCTCTCACCAATCTCAGGTGGTTTGGTGATTGCACTTGCTTGTAGAGGACGGTCCTCCGCTACTGAATGCAGGTATTGCCATTTCAATCTACATGCAATGTTGCTAGCGTTGGAGGTTCCAATGGTACATATGGGAGGGACGCCCATGCGTTTCATTCTTACAGGTACGATGCACCCGATCTCGTAGAGACTGTTGTAAGAGTCCACTACATTCTTTACTTGCATACATTGAGGTCTTGTAGTTTGAGTTTCCTCGTGTGTGATCCAAGTTTTGTTCTTTGCATATGTTTGAGTCCAAATTCAGTTTCATTCAACTTGAATTCATCAAGTTCACAAGTCCCCACTTAATGTTGCATAGCTCGAGTTCAAGTACGAGCTCAGAGTACATGTTCAAGTTGATCTTATTCAGAGTCTTTTGAAATCTTTGCAGATACAATTGCATGCTCAGATTGATTTGAATTCAGTTCCAATTTGATTTCATTTTATTTGGATTTG
>NW_021590952.1:0-1005 GCF_001605985.2 Dendrobium catenatum
TCCTTTATAACAGGCAAAGGCTAATAGCACTCTAATGACTTCTAATCTAGCTATAGGGAAAAATGTCTCCTCAAAATCTATCCCTTCTATTTGGTTATACCCCTTAGCCACCAATCTTATTTTATTCCTAATCACCACTCCTGAATCATTCACCTTGTTCTTAAAGACCCACTTTGTCCCAACTACACTTTGTATCCCTTCTATTTGGCTAAAATCCAAAACTCATCAGTAAGGGCTTGGTTTATATTGGTGGGTTCAGTCATTGAGATAAAGGCAGAGTGGTTCACCTCCTTCCTAAGTTCATGTCTAGTCTTAACTTTATTAGAAGGGTCTCCTAAGATCAAATCCTTGGGGTGACTTGTAGAGTATCTCCAATCTCTAGGTAAGGTCTGAGAAGGTCCAACCCTTTCCTCCAGATCTAAATTTTCTACTCCTTGGGTGACATCTCCTACTCCTTCTATGTTTTGGTAACCTACTTCCTTTTCCAAATTTTTTACTCCACTAGTAATCTCTCTAATATCATCATCATCCTCAACTCCATACTTTTTAGGATCAGACTCATCAAATACTACATGGATAGTCTCTTCCACCACTAAAGTTCTCTTCTTAAACACCCTAAAAGATTTTCCAACACTAGAATATCCCAAGAATACTCCTTCATCAGATTTAATATCAAATTTTCCCAAGTGAGACTTCCCATTGTTATGAATGAAAACCTTACAACCAAAGATATGAAGGTGGGAAAGATTGGGTGTCCTACCCTTTGCTTGAGTGATCTTGAAGTGTAGGACAATCGACTTTCACATGTCTATGCTTCCTGCATTCATAACAAACAACATCAGAAGTTCCTTTAGAATATTTATTATCCTTGCCTTTTCTCCAATGATGCTTTTGCTTCTTCCTTAGAAAGTTTCTGAATTGCCTTGAGATGAAGGCAACTTCATCACTCTCAGATTCGAAAGAATCGGAGTCAGATTTGTGTGCCTTTAGTGCCACCGTTTTCTC
>NW_021590953.1:0-209 GCF_001605985.2 Dendrobium catenatum
AGGTTCTTTCACTTTTCCTACAACTCAAAAGTTGTATATAGCCCACTTTCACTCAACTTATATTGAGTGATCCAATTTTGTCCCAAATTATCTTACTTGTTGAACCAAAAACAACAAGTAAATTCACCCCAAGCTTAGGATTCAAGTCCTATTTCTCTTTACCCTTCCAAACTCAAGTTGGAAGGGGGAAATTCTCTCTTTGGACATCA
>NW_021590954.1:0-235 GCF_001605985.2 Dendrobium catenatum
GATATCAATTTCAACCAACAAACGAGCTACCGAGGGAAGCGAACCCACCGCTGTCGCATTATCTGTTTGAATCGGCCGCCCAAAAATTGATCCCAAACCAAATAAAATCTTGGAAGAAAACAGGTGAGGACGCAAACCCGGGAAAGAAACCCACACCGGGACGATCGCCGACTCCTCCGACAGATCAAGGAGAGGCGGCCATTTGATGATTTTCATGAAACAACCAGCAACAAAA
>NW_021590955.1:0-293 GCF_001605985.2 Dendrobium catenatum
GGGTAGATATATAAAGATTACGGTAAATGCAGTATCTTGTAGTCAACTTCAGTTTAATGATGAATACATCTACCTCCAGCAGTAGTGGTTGTATTGTAAAGACCAAAATCAAAACAGAATGCATAAAGAATACAAGCTCCTACGAGCTTCTACAAAATAAAGGCAGGAGATTAGTTAGTGCACTATGACCCGCCAACAAAATCAATAAATAATGCACGACAGTCTACCTGTACAAAGCAGTAAACAACTGATCCATGAACTGCTACGCCACGCCACCGGATCTGCAACATTCG
>NW_021590956.1:0-230 GCF_001605985.2 Dendrobium catenatum
TAAGCCAAAAAATTCCTTCATCTCCTAAGCATTTTCACAGCCCAATTGAAATACCATCAAGTCCAACAACTTTTCCACCCTCATTTTCTTTAAAGCCTCTCTAATTTCGGTTTTACTAATACGCCAATAAAAACAGAAATATTTATTTTCATTTAGGGTGTTAAGATCACTACAGTCAATCTTATTTTCACAATCTACATTAAAAAGTTTAGCAAAATATCTCATCCATC
>NW_021590957.1:0-1666 GCF_001605985.2 Dendrobium catenatum
TCAATAAGCTTCTGATTCAATCATCATTTATATATTTATCAAACTAATAATTTTTTTACTGAAAAAATTATTGCTAATAGAAAAATCATCAAGAAGTTTATCACAAGATGTGTATCTTAGACATCTCCACCACCTTCTGACTATCGTTATTGCCCAACCGTCACCTATGACCATTTACTTCACTCGACGACCATCATCGTCGTACCTTACCTCTCCCACAATGTATAATGTAGACATAAGAGATTAAGCAACTCCTCCCAATTTTATAACCTCATTTTCTTCAATTACAAGAAAGAGCGGGCTTTGATAATTTTAAGCTTGTACTGTAGATCTAAAACGGAATATATGGAGTATAATTTTAGTAGTAATAGACCTACTGAGGGGATTGTGACTTTGGGCAATCAAGTTATTAATAAGAGTACACGTTTTAGATATCTTGGATCTATTGTTCAAAGTGATGGTGAAATAGATGGGGATATTATGAGCATAATTCAAGTTGGATGGTTGTTAAAATGAAATTTAGGATTATGATGGCTGCGGTGGTAGTGACGGTGGGTGGCAGCTGAAAGGCAACTATATTTATTCGACAATGGCAAAGGAAAATTACAGGCTGTGGTGGCAATGGATGATGTTGGAGAATTTATTATTTTTTTAAAATTTGTCAAATCTAATTATATCTAAACACGACAAAATTAAACCGGTCAAAAAACATCACAATTTACTAGTATTTTTATACTTAAAATCAAATATCAATATTTTCAAAACACACAAAGTGGAGAAATGCATCGGGCTTATTGATATGTGATGGAAATGTACCCCTCAAACTTAAGGGAAAATTCTATAAGATGGAAGTGAGGCCTGCAATGCTTTATGGTGCCGAATGTTGGTCATTAAAAGAGAAGCATAATATTAAGTTAAGTGAGGCAGAGATGAGGATGCTCAGGTGGATGAGTGGCTTTACCCTTAGAGATAGGATACAAAATGAGCATATACGTGAAAAGGTTGGAGTAGCTCTAGTAGAAGATAAGATTAGAGAGAGTCGCCTTAGATGATTTGGTCACATAAAACGGCGGCCTTCCGATGACCCGGTTAGGAGAGTAGAGATATTAGATTTGACTTATGTTAAGAAAGGTAGGGGTAGACCTAAAAATACTTGGTTAGAAAATATTAGAAATGACCTTTATTTATTATATTTAAACGAGAATTTGACTTTTAATAGGACACAATGGAGAAAAAGAATTTATGTAGCCGACCCCACGTAGTGGGATAAAAGTTTGATGTTGTTATTGTTGCTGCTGTTGTACTGTGTTATTGTAATTGGGCAAATTTAGGACATATAAAATGTCTCTATCGCCCTGAATTTTTCAATACGTAAAATACACATATGTTTATTAATATAGCCCCCTTAATAAATCAACTGCTCATATTATTATTATTATTATGTTATCATTAGATGTTGCTATCGATGTTACTTTAAATGACTTGAAGTCAATTATTCAACCAAAGTGCTTTCATTTAAAATTCCATTTTTACAACTCTGAATATTCGAAGTCTATTGGGGCCAGCTATTTTCATAGTTTTTTTTATTTTCTTTTTTCAAATAGCTATGATATTTTATTTAATTATATTATTTCACTATTTTTAAAATTCATAAAAAAAAAAATTT
>NW_021590958.1:0-284 GCF_001605985.2 Dendrobium catenatum
ATTTGGGCTTAGATTGAGTTGAATTTGGTGTCGTTGGGTTCATATTTCCGAGACGTTCAGTTCGACTATAAGTTTGCTGAAATCGGATTTCGGATGGTCCCAATTTTAATTTCGAAAGTTTCCAACTTGATTTTGCATTGAGATTCGTGCCCGATCAAGATAATTTTTTGATGACGTATTAAACATAATTAAATTTAAAAGATAATTACAACTAAATTAGTAGATAATAAAAGTAAATTATAGATATTAATAAGTTTAATATGCATCAAGGCAAGTCGGGCCGT
>NW_021590959.1:0-259 GCF_001605985.2 Dendrobium catenatum
GAGGAGAGAGAGAGAGAGAGAGAGAGAGAGAGAGAGAATGTGTTTGTAGAGAAATTATTAAATGCGAAGTCTGAACGGGAGAATCGTCTGGATTCTGTGAGGGTACACAATAAATAAACATCAAATACACATTTTATTTTTTGTTGTGTATTTGCTATATACGATTGCATAATTCAAACGGTTCTCTCATCCGGACTCCACACTTAATAATTTCTTGTGTGTGTGTGTGTGTGAGAGAGAGAAAGAGAGAGAGAGAGAG
>NW_021590960.1:0-311 GCF_001605985.2 Dendrobium catenatum
GTTTCAGCAAGTGATCGTGGTTCTCTGCCTGCTTCAGAAGGAAACAAAAAGAGTTGGGTTCTCTGCATTGCTGGGTGTGGCAAAAAGGAGTTATTTTTGTAAGGGCTTCTCCGCCTAGCTGTGGGGGCTAAAGGAGAGTCACGTTGGTAGTGCAATACTCGGAGGGCGCCTCCGGGGAGTGGACGTAGGTCAAGTTGACCGAACCACTATAACCCCTTGTGTTCTTTTTTACTTCTTTCGCACTTTAATTTTTCGCATCTGTTTTTCCGTGGTGATTTTGGTTTGTGATAATTGTTCTTTTGGTTTTAAAG
>NW_021590961.1:0-231 GCF_001605985.2 Dendrobium catenatum
CGTGCATAATCCTAATCCAACAATTTATTTTACACCTACAGAATCAGAAAGTCAGTCATCCTTTATGTAAGTGTGATCAAGATGTCAGAATAATAAGGTATTATTCGATACTAGCATATCATACTCGGTATTAGTGGAAGTTATAGTCACATCAAAATAAATAAAACACAAAAAATATCATATACAAAAGTATTAATTTATTTTATCGTACTATAAAAAATGGCATAAGCA
>NW_021590962.1:0-305 GCF_001605985.2 Dendrobium catenatum
ATGTTTGGCAAATTTCACTTCACATCCCTTGGGAAAGTATGGTTTTTATGTGCATTCGGTTCATCCGATTCTATGGAGGCTGTATTATCTGGAGGACCATGGTTTGTGAATGGTCATATAATTGGAATGGAGAAATGGACACCGAAATTTTCACCTTTGTCCTTGAAAGGTTTGACTTCTCGAATCTGGGTTAGAATGCTCCATCTACCTCTCCATTGCTGGGATGAGAAAAACATTTCATGAATGGCTTCTATGATTGGCAAGCCACTTGGTGGGAAAAATTGTGTCTCACCACGCAGATTTTG
>NW_021590963.1:0-928 GCF_001605985.2 Dendrobium catenatum
CTATATTCCCAATAAATAGTTAGGGAATAAAAAAAATGATTAAGGATATTTAAAAAGTTAATCAACTTGAAAACAATCTAAGTTGTTCTTCCAAAATTCTCAAAACAAGTTCTTTTACATTCTCAAATATTGTGGTTATTTTAAAATTTTATTTAATATTTTTATAATTATTTCCCATAGTATTTTCTTATTTTAGTTGGATTAAATCAAGGATCACCCTTAAGACCTTATCTTTTTTGCTTTAATCATTTATGTTATCACAAGACATTTGCAAGAGGTTGTACCCTAGTGTATGCTTTTTGCTAATGATATTCTTGTTGATAAGACTAGAGAGGGAGTTAAAGATATACTTGAATTATGCAGGTCAATCTTATAGTCTAAAGGTTTTCATTTGACTAGATCTAAAATTAAATATATGTAATATAATTTTAATAGTAATAAATCTAGTAGGGTGATTGTGACTTTGGGCGATCACATCAATAATAAGTGTACAAATTTTAGATATATTGAATCTATTGAGCAAAGTGATGGTGAAATAGATTGAGATATTATTAGTAGAATTGAAGTTGGATAGATGAAGTGGAGGAATGCATCGGACTTATTGTTTGATAGAAAGTCCCCCTCAAACTTATGTGAAAATTCTATAAGATGGTGGAGATGCCTGAAATGCTTTATGATACAGAATGTTGACCATCAAAAGAAAAGCATAATATAAAGTGTTGCATAAATGAGAATGCTCATGTGAAAAGGTTGGAATAGTTCCAGTGGAAGATAAGATTAGAAAGAGTCGCCTTAAATGGTTTGGTCACATAAAACAACAATCTTATGATAACCCAATTAGAAAAGTAAGATGTATTAAATTTGACTTATGTTAAGAAAGGGAGAGGTAGACCTAAAAAGACATTGTTAAAAATATTAGAAATAACCT
>NW_021590964.1:0-288 GCF_001605985.2 Dendrobium catenatum
CCGCCGGCCCCTCTTGGGTCATGGATTTGAATTTCGAATTTCCCATGAGGCATTTACTACTATCCTAAAATAACTCCTTAATTTTAGGCTATCATATTAATTGGATTTCAATTTGAATTTGAAATTCAAATTAATCCTAATTGATAGCCCTCATATTAGGAAACTTTCCTTTTATCAAAATCTAAAATTTATTTCAGATTTTCTTCAAATCTTTGATTAGTCATGTGGGCCCCACCTATTTAATTTTAATTTTCTTCTCCCTCTTTATACTTGGCCGGCCCCCCTCAT
>NW_021590965.1:0-208 GCF_001605985.2 Dendrobium catenatum
TCAATAATCACCCACCAAAATTTGGGCTTCACTTGATTACTGGATTATGAGAAAATTGCAATAAATGAAATTAACATAAACTCAAATATCTCACAATACAGAAATCAAATCAATATAATTTTAATTTTAATAAATACTACATTAGATTATCTTTCCAACGAGCCCAAGAAAGCCCAATTTGGTGGAAAACTCGATTTTCTGTGAATTT
>NW_021590966.1:0-275 GCF_001605985.2 Dendrobium catenatum
AAACGTAGATGTCATCTTAGTTTTCTTACATGCTTCTAAATCATTTTGAATCTTCAAATTAGTGCTTTTTAAAACTTCATTTCCAATCCTCAAATTTTTCTCTATCTTCTTAGACTTCTTAAAATCAGATTCAAGTGATGTGCGTGATATTTTTAATGCATCAAGCTCTTCAACTAACTCACCATAATTTTTATTTATCTCATCAAATTCATCAAGTAAAATCATGAAATTTGAATCAATTGTTTGATGGTCTTTAATCAAAATTTCATGCTCTT
>NW_021590967.1:0-2236 GCF_001605985.2 Dendrobium catenatum
GTTGCGAGATGGGAATAGGCTCTACCGCCTTCTTCTGATCATTGGCTGGTTGCTCAATAGGGGCTCTCGGTTTGTTCCTCCTCCTGCGAGTTACAAAGTTCCAAGAACCGAGAGAACCCTCTTCATGATCCTCATAGCCATAGAGGCCATCCTGAGCTAGCTGGCTCGGTTTTGGTGGGCGGTCTGTCACTGGAGGTCCTTTGGGTAAAGCCTTAGCGAGCTGTGGATCTTGGTTTTGCTTGGCTGAATTATCTTTAGTAGGACTCTTGGTGTTGCAACTCACCCTGGCATGGCCAACCAAACCACAATCGAAACAGAAGTTCGTGAGTCCCTCATATTCGATTCTTTGAAAGAATCTGCCATGGAGGCCGTTGATCCAAACTCCCGGAAGAAGTTTCTGCGATAGGTCAATCCAAACACAAATGTGAGCAAATGAAGACTTACCCCAGGTGCTAGTGTGCGAGTCCATCCATAAAGGCTCGCCAAGAGCATTGGCAATGCGAGTGATGTTGTTGATGTCCCAATAAATGAGGGGGAGTTGGGTCAATCGAATCCAAATCGGGGAGTGGAGGCCATGCAAAGAATTAGGTGAACAAGAAGGGGACCACTTGTCCATCCCAATGATATTGCCCGCAATGATCCAAGGTCCGCTTGAAAGCACCGCATCCCTAGCCTCGTGGCTTTGGAATAGACATATGAAAGTATTCGAGGCGATGGTGATAACCTCGAAGTCCCCAAAGTGATACCATCGTCGTTTGAGCTTGCTAAGCAGATAATTGAAATAAATTCTTCTTCCCAACAGCTTAGCTACAAGAGCTTTGTCCAACTTCAAGATGTTGTCGTTGACGGAGTCCAATTCAGGCTCAATGCACAAACCGTCGCTGGCAACCCATTGATCACTGCTTAGACGACTGAGGGGCACGTTCTGAAGCTTGCTCCAAGCAAATGGCCCCTTGGGTACTCCATTCGTCATCAAGTTTGGCGCTTGTGTGGGCAGCGGTTGTGACCAAGCAGGTTTCTGGGCCTTAGGATCAATACCACAAACACCTTGTGAGCGTATACCTGTAGCGCCTTGACTAGAGGTGGCTTGATCCGGGGGATGTTCACACTTAATTCTATCAGAAACACTCTCACCCATGGCACAATCCATTTCTAGCATTTGATTATCTCCATTCGATCCACAAACACTACTTACCCGAGCCGAATCCTCATGCGGCAGGCCAGACTTTGCAGCGACATCCCGATCCGCAAGGGAGGCAGTTTTTGCTTGCAAAGACTCAACCCGTTCAATTTCTCCCCTCTGGTCATCCTCCATATCTGAATGGGAATCTGAGGCCTTACCGGATTCCTCCATGTCAGATCTAGCTTCACGGTCAGACACCTCCAGCCGGTCATTTTCCATATCCGAGGAGCCCCTATCTAATCTGTAGCTACTATCCTCTATCGCACCGCCCAAGCAGGTCTCCTGCTCCGAGTGGGTCTCTTGCTCTAACTCAGCATCCACAGCCGACTCAGCCACCGGAGGTCCCTTGTTGGGGAATGAGTCCTGGAATTGATCGGCATCCGCATCCATACTGGACTCAGATCTAATGCACGACATCCTCTCCTCCATAGCCTGGGCTGATCTGCCATTCCGCGCACCTCCAGCAGCCAGAGACATTCCGATGGTATTCATAATGAGCTCCCGAACTGCAGTCGGCTTGACCGTATATGAGCTGAGGCCCGGAGCGAACATGCCATCAGGGCCATTAAACTTAGTAACTGGCACAACCCCGGCATCCATGCCCGAATCATTGAGACCAGCAGTCTTGGTCGGCCCTTAGGTATTTTCCTTCCCAAGCCGAGCAGATCCGGTAGGGTTGGTCCCTTTCTCTTCCCAGATCCCGAGCGGAGCTGTTCCTTTGACAGACGAAGTCGAGAAACGGCCAATCCCAGAGGATCTGGACGGGAGCTCCGTCTTCTTAGCACTCACCGCCGGTGCTCCACCGTCGGCCTCCTCATTGGCCAACACCTGCCACCGGTTCCCTTGTTTCCTCTCCTTCCTACCGCCTCCTTTACCAAGACCCCCATTTGGAGGAGGTGACCTAAGGCCACCCCCTCTAGCCATCCCCAGAGCCTCTCTCTCTAAACCACTCTAGTGAGAGAAAGAAAAGGGATCAAATGAGAGCATCGAGTAAGGGGGAGAGAGAGAGAGAGAGAGATAGAGAGAGAGCAAGAAAGAGCAAGGGAGTGCAAG
>NW_021590968.1:0-460 GCF_001605985.2 Dendrobium catenatum
TCTCAGGTCTATTCTCGCATAAAAAGTTTTTTTAAGTATGGATCGTACAGGACGATTCCAGTTTCATACAAGGATGAATGTCTCTATTCCATTCTAACTCATTTCATCCAGACATATTGTACAAATGAAATTTGAATTTTTCATACTTTTCATCCTGGACAAACTTGGTTCATACCAGACAATGATTGCGTACGAAATGATTTTTTACCGATTCACAACAGGTTCATACACAGCAGTATTTGAACTATTCGTATGTATGAACATATAATCGTACTGTACAATCGTGCACACTCAAAATTGAAAACTTTAGTTTTCTAAATAGTTTTTTTATGTCTTTTGTATAAAGGCCCACTAAAAACTGACGTGAATAATCTTATCTTCCTGATTTTTTAAGGGAAATTGAAAGAGAGAATGATAAAGTATTTGAGAGAGATTTCTTCCTAGTGGAGTGTGAAGGGAT
>NW_021590969.1:0-368 GCF_001605985.2 Dendrobium catenatum
CAGGATGGTTTCATCAAAGGCTTTATGAAGGGTGTTCGTGCTGTGAAACGCAGAAACGGAGGGGACATCGAGGGGTTGACCCCAAGCCAAGCTTCTGGTGATCCTTCTCCAGATTCCGACGGCGAAGAGTTGGAGAGTGAAAGGCAAAGGATCTTTGCGTTGGAAGAGGACGACGAGGATGATCTTGAGATTCTGTAGAATTATTTTGATGCTTTCCGTGTCGCTTTTATTTTTGTTGCGATGATTGTTCG
Source organism: Dendrobium catenatum (assembly GCF_001605985.2). Taxonomy (NCBI): domain Eukaryota; kingdom Viridiplantae; phylum Streptophyta; class Magnoliopsida; order Asparagales; family Orchidaceae; genus Dendrobium; species Dendrobium catenatum. The sequence continues at coordinate 252 of NW_021590969.1, forward strand.
TGTGTTGCTGCTGTTCGTGTGTTGCTATTTTTGGATGATGCACTTGATGTTCGTGGGTTTTTATATATATATATATAAAAAGACAATTTTTCTTCTTTATATACGTCAACTCCTGGG
>NW_021590970.1:0-444 GCF_001605985.2 Dendrobium catenatum
TAAATAGAATTTTAAGAACCAACTTTATCATCCAGGCTGATATAAATATCGTCTTGACCGATCAGTACAAAATAAACTCAATCAGCTGGGACAATTCAGGAGGATCAGAAGAAAATTGATTACATCGTCCAGGCTGATACAATATTGTCCTGGATGATTAGTTCAAATTCGAGTACAATCGTCCTGAACATCTCCCTGAATAGAGTCTGGCCGATGTCAATCATCCAGGACATAGTCCTGGCCGATTCTGCGATCGGCCCGGCTAATGTGATTGTATCAATCATCATTAATTGCTTTTCATAATTGCCTGGTTAATTTAGGCATAATTGTACTGTACCGTCCAGACCGATATGGAGATCGTCCGGGACGATAATTTAAAATAAAGAATACCTAAATTGATCATGGCGGTTGATTCTTTCTGAGTTGATCCTATCATCCTGGCCG
>NW_021590971.1:0-317 GCF_001605985.2 Dendrobium catenatum
CGTAGGAAAGTTCACATACCACTTCTTGATCAAGATTGTCATCTGCCAACAAGCACAATTTTGATGTCTCATCTTCTGGTTCCATCTCCGATGAGTCTGATGCCGAATCAGCACAAAATGCATTTTGTACTCTCATCTTGTCCTTCGTTAGCTTAGGTTTCTAATCACCCATTCCTTTGCTTGAGTAATATTTAAGTGTAATGCAATCAGTTCTCACGTGTCCTGGTTTCCTGCATTCATAACAAACGACATCAAAAGATCCTTTAGAATGGTTATGATTCCTACCTTCTCTCCAATGATGCTTTTGCTTCTTCCTT
>NW_021590972.1:0-369 GCF_001605985.2 Dendrobium catenatum
GTGCGGATGGCAGAGCAGGTGAGGATTTGAAATTTCATTTTCTCTTTTTTTTTGTTTCAGCTCTTACGGGTCAACAATGAATAAGCATATTTTTTTCTTTTTTTGTAATTAATTTATTTGTGTTATTATTATGGCTGACCAATAATTCTATTAATATAACATATACCTTTTTCTTGTTACAAATATTTTTTTTCAACTTACATTTTTTGTTGAATGTTTGCTTCTACTCATTAGCATTGCCATAGATTGCTCATTGCCTTCCTCATTAATGTCAACAAAAACTTGATGTTCCATGTTGTACACTTATCTACAAAACTATTCTCATTTTTAAACATAACATTATGACGAGTTGGTTGGAGATCCTCGTGT
>NW_021590973.1:0-253 GCF_001605985.2 Dendrobium catenatum
TAATATTCACATTTTTTAATTAATATTACTTTTAAAATTATCATAATATTCTTTCATCCAATAACTATTTTTTTTAATTTTCATCATATATTATATATTAACTATAATAATTATATCCCCGTCTATATTTTAATGCAAGTGTAGAATAGATTCTTATTTAAATGTTTATTTTAGTACATGATAATAATGATTCATTAAAAAAACAATTAAAATAATCCTAAAGAGCTAAGAGAGCACCAAGCTGAAGGGAACA
>NW_021590974.1:0-654 GCF_001605985.2 Dendrobium catenatum
CATTATTCATGAATAAATGTCATAAATTTTAAAATTAAAATTATAGATCATAAGCTTAATATTTACTCCAATCATAAATAAAAAATCATTCATAAACTTAGATTTATATTTTTTTCTTAGCTAATGACAAAAATATTCTCTATTTTAACGATTAGTGAATGAAAAAAATAACATCCAGAAGTTATTTAATATTTTATCAACTTTTTTTAATATTTTAAATCTCGAAATTAAAAACTAAGAGCTGAGCTTCTGAGTCCACAAAAATAAAAATATATTATTTGTTTATTTATTTATTGCAATAGAATTTTCATTTAAAATCAATTTGTCAATATTCTTAATTTGTTTACTGCTTTAAGGAAAATAGCATAGAAAGAAAGCTACTTCTCAACTTCCCACTTTTGTTTATTTATTTATGACTAATTATTTTGATTCCAAATCATAGCTTCTGGAAGAGCTGCACCTAACTAAAATTGTCATCAACCGGCCGTAAGAACTAAGAAGACTACTGAGAATTATATTATATATCAAATGAAATTATAATGATGACACACGCATAGTAAGCGACGGCCTAATTAATCATATTTATTTATTTATACTAACTTGTCATTAGGGTATTCATTATTTTTTTTTTTTTTGAGGGGTGCCAAATTATTA
>NW_021590975.1:0-275 GCF_001605985.2 Dendrobium catenatum
ATTTAGTAATGTCTTCAGAAGGGCTCCTACAGTCGTTAGCTCTGCCAGAAAAGGTGTGGGAGAAAGTGAACATGGACTTCATTGAAGGGCTGCCAAAGTCAAAATGATATACTACGATACTAGTGGCAGTGGATGATTGAGTAAGTATACCCATTTCATTCCCTTTCATCAACCCTATACAGTAGTATCAAAAACAACGACTTTCATGAGGGAGGTGGTGAGACTATATGGGGTCCCTTAATCGATTGCATTGGATCGAGACAAGATCTTCTTGA
>NW_021590976.1:0-240 GCF_001605985.2 Dendrobium catenatum
ACCTTGCAAATATGAGTGTTGATATCTATAATAGAAGTTGAGATGGCCTACTAACCACAAGAAGCAACTCTGTTATTTATGAAATTAAAATAAAAAAAAAACAAGGAGAAAAGTCTAGTTAAATAGAATACAATAAGATTAAGATAGTCAAGTTTTATCTCCACTATCACTATGAGGTATTTGTATAATCCAGTAATTCCATTTTAATGTATAAAATAAATTTGGACTGGATTATATGTG
>NW_021590977.1:0-210 GCF_001605985.2 Dendrobium catenatum
ACATTCTAATTTAGACTTTGCATGTTGTAGGATTGATCGAAAGAGTGCATCTAGAACTTATCAATTCATAGGAAATTCATTAGTTCCTTGGTCTAATAGAAAATAAAATTTTATAGTCCTATCTACTACTGAAGATAAATATATTGCCTTAGATAATTATGTGGCACAAGTTCTTTGGTTGAAAAAATAATTAATTGATTTAGGATTTAT
>NW_021590978.1:0-294 GCF_001605985.2 Dendrobium catenatum
TGGTCGGGGCCGCCGTCGCCGTTAGTCTTTTGTTTCTATTTTCTATGGTTTTTGGCTTATTGTGGAGGTTGGTTCAGTCAGTTGGTTTTGCGTCGTATTTGGGCAATGATGGGTTGGGGCCACATTATTGCGCCGTGCTTGTGGCAACCATAGCTGTGGGTTCTTTTCGGGTAGCTTCGAGGTGCTACAGGATGGTCCTTGTGATGTGTTGCTGGTGTGTCGCCTCAACCGCCCTTGAGCCCGCACTTTATTGTATTTTCCTTTTCTTCTTTTTTTTTTCTTTAACTCTCTCTC
>NW_021590979.1:0-500 GCF_001605985.2 Dendrobium catenatum
CTTGTTGATGAGAATTTTGATTGAGTAAGAAGGAGAGGGGAGGAGCTTCACTATTACTATGTTGAAGAAGGAAGTAGAAGATGAGCGAGCTTGGTTATTATGGTAGGGAGAAGGGAATATAATATTTTTGTAACCTCAAACTAACATAAATGAGATCCACTCTCTCTGCCTTAAAGATCCTTATATGATAACTTGAAGACTATTATTATAGGCAAATTCCATGAGTGAAATATAATCTTTTCAGCTACATCCAAAGGAAATAATACAAGTTCTTAGGAAATGTTCTAATGTTTGAATATTATATTCTGATTTATTATCTATTTGAAGATAAAATGTTTAGTTGAAGTTTAACCTTTTATCCAAAGCTTATTGTACTTTCTTTTATAATCTAGAAGTGTATAATTAATCATTAGATATATTAATGATTGAAATCCCATACAATTGAATCATATTATCCATATATTTCTTCGGTAAATTCTACACTAAGTAATTCCGCTTGA
>NW_021590980.1:0-688 GCF_001605985.2 Dendrobium catenatum
GCCACGGCTAGGGCAAGGGGAAATCGTCGACTTGGGGTCCTGGAGCTCTGGTCGAACGAGGAAAAGGGTCCGTCGGGTTCTGCTTGCGCGAGGGAAAGAAGTCCGAGAGGGAGAGAGGGTGAAAGACCAAATCTGTGAGAATGAGAGAGAGAGGGTGCCGATGAGACTGAGGGAGCCGAAGGATTCCTCAAGCCTTCTAAACGTCTCCTAACGTTCTGCTTCGCTCGAAACACCGAAAAAGGCACTGTTCCGCTCAGGCTTCGACAACCAAAGTTTGAGAAGAAACCGAAATAAAGAGGCATGAGACTGAGAGTTCTGTCCACGACGGGTTCCGAATTTCGGAAAGATCGGGACCATCGAGGCGACTTCGGGATTTAGAGAAGGATTCAATTTAAATAATAAAAAGAGATTTGGAATTTCATCAATATTAAATTGAGCCAATAAGACTAAAATTGAACTTGAACCGGGTCTAATTTAGGATGATTTGGGTCAATCGGATTCAGTTTGATTTAACCAAATTAACTAAATAAAAAACAACGATTCGAATCGGATTAAACTCGGCACAGCCAAAATAAATTACTCGGGCTTGATTGAATAGGGTCGAGTCTAATTAAAATCAATTCGGCTCGACTCAAGTTCGGATTGGGCTCGACAAGGTCCGATCGAATCGATCAAATGCACTCGATGG
>NW_021590981.1:0-208 GCF_001605985.2 Dendrobium catenatum
GGATCAAAATTTGACTTTCAAAATTAGAGTTAATCTTGATGGTTTCCGATTTTTGATAAATAATAGACCTAATTATGAGTTGTTAGACAGGTGGAACACTCAATTTGGAGTTTTCTATCAAAAGTTATGATTTTTATAAGTTTTAACCCGACTTTGACCTAGAGTTGACAAAAAATGTTGACTTTTTGACTTTGACCAGATTTTGGGG
>NW_021590982.1:0-301 GCF_001605985.2 Dendrobium catenatum
TTTTCAAATAAATCATCAGTACTTCAATCTAAATTTTGTTCAAGAATAAACAAATTATCCGTAATTTTTTCTTTTTGGTAGCTAATACCACGCTTCCTTTTTGGTGACACATTTTCTTGTAGTGAAGGGACGAGCCAAATTGCATAGTGCATGATTTTTGATATTTCATTGTATGATTGAGTGTATATGATTATCCTAAAATATCTCAAAGATGACGAACTTATAAACTAAAATATAATAAATTTATTTTAATTATTTTTGTAAGGCAATTATGAGATATTTTCAAATAATATGAGCTAAT
>NW_021590983.1:0-541 GCF_001605985.2 Dendrobium catenatum
AGGAGAGGTGATCCTATGAGTACTAGGGGCTAACTCTATCTCAATCCGTACTGGCGATCTATCTGGGTAGGCACTGAACCATCATCGCAAACCATCGGGACCGCCTCGGACCCGAAAGGAACCACAACCTCCATCTGATCTGCTGCCTTATCTGGCTGCTCTGCCTCTGACAATTGCTCTGTCTCAACTGTTGGAACTGGGTCGACAGGGGTGTCCGCCTGTCGACGTCTCCAAACCCATCTGGTACGACGGGGTGCTGCACTAACAACTGGCTGCTCTGGGACTACCACCTCTGAACTGACCTGAGTCCGGGCAGGCTCCTGCTGCTGTCTCCGTCCTCGACGACGTGGGCGTCGTCCTACCACAGGAGCAACTGCTGGCGGCCTAACTACAGGAACTGCAGGCTGCTGGGGTGTCTGCCCCCTCTGCCAACTGTAAAGTTTCCTCGCAGTCTGTCTCCGTAACTGGAAGGTAGCCCGAGAAATCTGACGGAGTAAGCCCTCCCGACTGACGGGCCCTCTACCACAAGCTAAGCGGACGA
>NW_021590984.1:0-640 GCF_001605985.2 Dendrobium catenatum
TTAAAAGAAATCAACCTGCTATTTTCTCTAGCAAAAACTATTTTTATAAGTTTGATTTGTATTTGAACCTTCAAACTTTTCTCAATGTAAATTCAATTTAATCTTGAAAATCTTGCATAGATCAGGTTATGGACCCTGTCCTAGCAAACATATCAAGCTACAAAGGACATGTAACTACATTATGTTAATAGGACAAGCAAAAAGTTTTGATTTGAAGGTTGAGCTTTTGGACCTTGTCCTACCACACATATTAAGCTATAAAAAAATATTTATAACTATAATATGTTGGTTTAGATAAGGAGAAAACTTTAATTTAAAAGCTCAAATTTTCTTAAGATTTGTACAGCCACATATCGAGTTACAAAAATATATAACTACAATATGCTGGCTAGGACACAGAGAAGTTTAATATTTTAAATACTTAAAATTATTCGGACCCAATCCAAATAATACATTAAGTTACTAAAAGAAGTAACTATACATATTACTAAAGATTGGGCAAAGGAATTTTGGACCCAGAGCTAAGTCAAACATCAAGCTACAAAAAAAATGTAACTACAACATTCGAATTAGCACGTAGGAAATTTCCTTACAAAAAGGTCATATAAAGGAGCTTCCCATCAGTTTTCTAACGGGGTCC
>NW_021590985.1:0-314 GCF_001605985.2 Dendrobium catenatum
AAGAGGATAGAGATTGATATGATAGAAGTACAGCAGTAATGGACAACAAGCAAGAAGAGATTTGGCAGTGAGACAACTAGTAGTAGCCATTTTGGGAATAAGAGTAGGTCCGAACCTATTGATTTCAAAAGTAGGCTAATAACAATTTATTCATGATCAGAGAGAGGCAATGTTGTTATTTATGAGGTTTTAGTGAGTGAGGCCCCAATATGTTAGTAGTTTTGTAGAAGGCACAATGGTTAGTGTTATAGAGTATCAGGCAGATGTTTTTTCTATAGTTAAATTGGACATAGGATTATTGATTGTCCACAGTG
>NW_021590986.1:0-974 GCF_001605985.2 Dendrobium catenatum
GAGAAAATTCAAACGGGTTTGTTTAACCTCATTAGTGCCTTCATAGGAGATACACAACTTATCCCAAATTTCTTTACCAGTTTTGCAAGTAGAAACACGCATGTAATCCTTAGATTTTAAAGCACAGAAAAAATAGTTCAAACATTTTGCATTCAATTGAGCTAAATCTCATTCGTCAAAAGTCCATTTAGTAAAAGTAACTTCAGTTTTAACACTATTAATTTCACGAGAAGGTAGAGAATAACCTTCTTTAATAAGCATCCACATACGATAATCAGTAGATTGTAAAAACATTGACATGCGGGTTTTCCAAAAATCAAATGGTAGGTTATAGAACAGGGGAGGTCGAGTAATAGAATACCCTTCCGTAGTGTTATGATTCCCAAAGTTAGCCATGAATCTAATTCAAAAAGTTTTTAAACTTAAAATTTTGAATCCCGCTCTGATACCACTTGAAAGTTTGTTGGGATGTTAAGCTCTATGAACTTAGTCCCAAGCTAACCCAGAGGGGGGGGGGTGAATTAGTATTTTAAAAAATTTCTTTTCACAAAGAGCAAAAACACATAAACCAAAATCACACCGTGTGAAAAATAAATGTGAAAATAAAAGTGTGGAAGCAAGAAACAAGAACACAAAAATTTATAGTGGTTCGGTCAACTCGACCTACGTCCATTCCTTAGAGGCACCCTCCAAGTATTGCACTACAAACGTGACTCTCCTTTAGCCCCCACAGCTAAGCGGAGAAGCCCTCACAAAGAACCTCTTTTTGCCACCCCAGCAAGGCAGATAACCTATCTCCTTTTGCTTCCTCCTGAAGGTTGCAGAGAACCACAACTAGATGCTGACTCCTTACCTCTACCGACCCTTCCACAGACGAGAAACTCTAGATGAAGAAGAAGCAGAGCGATCCTTGAAGCAACCCTTATGAATCCCCTCAAAAGCTCCCCCTCACAGGATCCTCTCTCTCTCCCTCT
>NW_021590987.1:0-1368 GCF_001605985.2 Dendrobium catenatum
CAGTAAACTCTGCCTCGTACTGCATCACCGTCTTGCTGCCCCTGAACCAGCCTCAGAAAACTCTCCTGCATCTGCTGCTCGGCAGATGGGGGAACAAACCAAGCTCGGAATACCTCAGCAAATTCTTCCCAAGTAATTAGGGAGTTCAATCTACCCTGAAACTTTGCTTCCTGCTGGCCTACCCATCAGTGCTCAGCTTCCCCATCCAACAGAAATACTGCCAAAGGTACCTTCCTGTCTGACGGACACTGTATGCCGTCAAAAGTCTTCTCTGACCTCCTCAGCCACTCAGCTGCTCTGGGCTCAACAACGCCCTCAAACCTCGGTGGTTTCAATCTCAAAAACATCTGAAGATGTCTATCAATATCCTCAGATCGAATAGTAGAAGCTCTACTGTGAGTCTCACTCATCATCTGAGCAACCAATGTAGCAAATTGGGAAAGTGTATATGTACCAACCACTGGGGCTGTACTATCCACTGGTGCTGCCTGACTGGCACTCTGACCGTCTGTCATCTCGGGGTCTGGCAGATCCATACAGAAAATCCAGAAAATCTAAAAAATTCAGAAAACTAATCACAAAAACAACACAATAAAAATCCGGACAAACCAAAACTACCCCAGACAGACTCAGATCACTTCCTATAGCTCTGTCTTACAATTCAAATTCCAAATTTCCAAAACCATTGCTCTGATATCACTAAAAAGGCTTGTCACGACCCAACCCGAACGGGACGGATCCCGCTCGCATCGGGTCGTGATGCCTGAACTGAAACTGACTGAACTGATTCCAGTATCTGGCTTTGGAATTTGTTTCAGAACTTTCTTCCAAACATTACATACAGAAACAGACGCACACAGAGCTACTATAAACATCAAATGCAGCGGAACAGATCATCTATCTTTTTCTTCCCTAAAAAGAATTATATACAAATACAGCTCATGGCTTTCAGACAGAAAGAAAAGCAGAACAGAAAAGCCATGACTGTATAAAATCAAAAGGACAAAATACCTATAACAGATCGAACTCTGAACTTCTACTCCTGGACTTCCTTCCCCTTCCCAGAACCTGAAAATCACGCAGAAAACAAAGATAAGCTACAACAGCTCAGCAAGACATCAAACCTCCAATCAAAATCCTCAGAGTCCACATCAAACACATCAAGTAGAAATCCGTACAAAAACCAGAATACGGAATTGACAGATCAGAACAGAATGAATCACATCAGAACAGAACAGACAGAACATAACAGATTAAATATCAAATCAGAACTGAATCATATATCAAATCAGAATAGATAGAATCGTACAGAAATCAGAATCAGATCATAGCAGAACAGAACAGAATCGTATATCAGAATCATAATAC
>NW_021590988.1:0-211 GCF_001605985.2 Dendrobium catenatum
ATTTTAATGCTTTATCAAAATCCAAAAAAGTTTAGAGCTTAATGCATCAACATTGAACACCTTACGTTGTAATGCTTAAAAAAAAAATTTAAAATTTAAAGGTTATTACACTCCTTGCCTTGGAATTGGTTTCTTGGATTTTCTCTCCCTCTATCTCCCTCACTTAAACTCTAGTTAGTTGGCCCCTCATAATGTTCTCCAATTATGTCCC
>NW_021590989.1:0-243 GCF_001605985.2 Dendrobium catenatum
CTTGCAGGTTTGATCTTCCGATGATCCACTACATCAATATGTTTGAGATTTTGACAAAAATAATAAAAATGACACTAAAAAACAATGAATATGCCCTCATTTTATACTTGAAAAGGATTTTGAGTTGGAGTGAAATCACAAATTTGAAGAATCCTAGAGCTTTGCCAGTCCAACGATCATTTGCCGCCTAATTATCGTTGCTAGACAACCATTGTTAAACTATCATTACCAGAGCGCCATTTT
>NW_021590990.1:0-216 GCF_001605985.2 Dendrobium catenatum
TTTTGTCCCATATTTTATGTGTTGGTTTCTTTGACGGATGAAACCTATAAGAAATATATTAGGTGTCAACAAAATTTATTCAATTTTATTTGTATGTATGAAATAAATTTAATACATATATGTCAACATCGGGTTGTATCAACATACGACCCTCTATTTCTTGCTTTGCTGTAGTTGGAATGTAAGGTCCACCTGTAGCAAGCTGAGGGGGTGGTG
>NW_021590991.1:0-271 GCF_001605985.2 Dendrobium catenatum
TTTATTCGTCTGGACGAAATTTTTACAGAGGACCGATTATCCTGGAAGATAATTTAATTCGTTTGGACAAAAATTTTTCAGAGGACCGATCGCCATGGACGATAATTTAATTTCGTCTGGACGATAATTTAATTTCGTCTTGGATGATTATTAATTTTGTCTGGACGAAAATTTCCTAGAGGACCAATCGCCATTGACGATAATTTAATTTCTTCTGGACAAAAATTTTACAGAGAACCAATCGTCGTGGACGATTGTAAAATTCATCCTG
>NW_021590992.1:0-481 GCF_001605985.2 Dendrobium catenatum
GTTGACCATCCAAGGGATTCAAGTAAGAGAGGACTTTATTCCACTAGAGTTAGGAAGCACTGATGTCATCCTGGGGATGAAGTGGTTGCAAACCTTGGGGGAAACCAAAAACAATTGGGGAGCACTCACGATGAAATTAATTGGGAGAAGGGTGGTCATAAGGGGAGATGCAGGGCTATCCAAAGCCATCACATCACTTAAGATCATGGTTAGGGACATACAAGAGGTGGGGGAAGATTATGTGGTGGAACTACACAGGTTGGACGCGATCAGTTTGGAGGAGGGAGGGGATGTTTCTCGTTCCATGCAGCCCTTGGGTCCGCAATACAGTAAGAATTTTCAGTCACCTCAAGGATGGCCACCTCCACCGGAACACGCGCATATCTCCACCTTGAAGACAAGGTGGATTTTTGGGAGAGTAGTATTATTAGACCGGTCCAGTGGACCGGTCTAGCCGATCCAGTGGACCGGTCTAGCCGGT
>NW_021590993.1:0-391 GCF_001605985.2 Dendrobium catenatum
CTCTTCCACATAGGTTAACGTCATTGAGCAACACTCTAACATACAACCTCGGATAGGTCATGCATCATTGATGGTTTCTCTCGATCTCTTCCACATAGGTTAACGTCATCGAGCAGATCTCTAACATATAACATCGGATAGGTCTTACATCATCGATGGATTCTCTCGACCTCTTCTATATTGGCCAACATCATCGAGCAAGGGCTCTGATATACAACCTAAGATAAGTCATATATCTTTGGCAGATTCTATTAATATATGCTCTACTGCCCATTAACGGACTCTCATTAGACTTCTATCATATACTGAACTTCCTCCCATCGCTAGACTTATGCCCATCGCGGGACTTTTACCAGTCTTCTTCTCGGCCTCCATGTGATGCTAGTCTTGC
>NW_021590994.1:0-247 GCF_001605985.2 Dendrobium catenatum
AATTTGTTCATTCTTTTATTTAGATATAGCAAGGAGAGTATTATATCATCTTGAAAGACGAACATAACATTCTTCAAGACATCCAAAAAAAAACAAGAAAGAGTTTTATAAAATTCATCATTTCTAAAGTTGAATATATTAAGTAGGAAATTATATTATCTGAAAAGACAATAATAATATCCTACAAACATATTTAAGATTAGAAATGAATTTTTTAAAGATATCTGCATTCCCAAAGATTCTTCCC
>NW_021590995.1:0-303 GCF_001605985.2 Dendrobium catenatum
TCTTAAATTTCGTCTCGGACTTCTATTTATTCTTCTCTCCATGGTTTCCACTCCACCTATATATTTCTTCTCTAAAACTATTGTAAGTTTTAAATTGTGTCATGTCTTATTTTATTATAAGTTGTAAGTGATGTTAGTATTGCTTTATTGTTGTATTTATTTATGTTATTTAAGGTTTATGTGAATGAAAAAGGAAGTGTGTTTTTATTTGCATTCTTATAGCAAAATTTGTTCTTAGGTTGTATCATAGCTTCTTGAGAATTGCATAAAAGGAGCCACAGCTTGGAGCCATCTCTTCTGTCT
>NW_021590996.1:0-347 GCF_001605985.2 Dendrobium catenatum
TTTCCGATGAATGGAGTGAAGAACTCCATCTCTGGATTCCCAGTCTACGGCCTGTCTACCATTAGTTATATTCCCTACCAGGCGATACCAAGCGGGTAAGATGGTAGTTTCTACTCCCGCCACTCTTAGCTTTTGGATTTTGTCTTCCATGGTTCAAAGTGCTGTTTTTTTTTTTTTTTTTTTTTTTTTTTTTTTAAGGGGTTTTTTTTTTTTTTTTTTTTTTTTTTAACGGAGGTCTTCCTTTTTAGCCCCTTTTGGGAAGTTTTGTTTTTTTGCTTTGCTGCTTGCTTCTCTCTCTTGTTTTGACCGTGTAGAAGCGAGCTATTGCAGGTGTTGGATTTCGAATA
>NW_021590997.1:0-978 GCF_001605985.2 Dendrobium catenatum
ACGAATCCTTTCACTATTGATATCTGGGGCATCACAGACAATCTCCTCGGATCGCCTTCGTACGAACGATCATTACTCTTCGTCCCTGGACGAAGTTGTCTATCCCAGAACTTTCAACTGTTCATCCTGAACAAACCCAACTTTATATGGAGGAACCTGGAAGGAAAATTCAATATAAACTGAACATGAAAGACGAAAGGGTTTTCACAATCTACCCACCTTAAAAAAATATCGTCCTCGACATTCCCAAAGCAAAACTGAGTCAGAACAGACTTGGATACAACTGTCCCATATCCGATTCCTTCTCCCAAGTAGCCTCTCTGGCCATTCTGAACTTCCACTTAACCTTAACCATATGAATCTGTTTACTTCTTAACTTTCTTATATCAAATGCCAAAATTTTTTTAGGCTCTTCTCTATATTATAGATTTGCCTGAACTTCAACATGGTCATCAGAAAATTTCTTTCCAAAATCAGATATTCAGTTTCTCAAAGAGGATACGTGAAACACGTTGTGTATATCAGACATCTGATCATGCAATAACACCCTATAAGCAGAATTACCAACCCTTTAAATGATCTCAAAAGGTTCGATATACCTTGGACTGAGTTTGCTTACTCTTCCAAATCTTCTAACACCTTTTATCGGACTGATTTTGACATACACTAAGTCACCAATCTAAAATTCAACAAATCTGTGCTTTTGATTGTAATACTTCTGCTGTTTATCATGTGCAGATTTCAACATTTCCTTAAGCAGATTAATTTTAATCACAGTATCATCCACAAAAGCTGAACCCATCACTTGTCTATCTCCCACCTCAGTCAAAGTCACGAAGTTCTACACTTACTGCCATACAGAGCTTCGTATGGTGTCATACCAATACTGGACTGACACTACAGGAAATTCACTTATTACCGGCAGAATTTTCCGGCGGCTTACCGGCGGTCAGTTTTCCGGCGGCTTGCCGACGACTT
>NW_021590998.1:0-212 GCF_001605985.2 Dendrobium catenatum
CAAAGTGCCCGAAATCACTTGGGATTGAGCCAACTCTTAACCCAAGCCCAATTGAACTCAACCAACACCTCCCATAGGTGGCCTTGACCCAAGTGATTTCGGTTGAGTTGAGTTCAATTGGGCTTCCAAAGGCTGATCCTGACCGAAAGCCTTCCAAAGGCTGAGTTGAGTTACAATTTAAAAGATGGCTCCGGTGGTCCCCCCAGGCCGAT
>NW_021590999.1:0-381 GCF_001605985.2 Dendrobium catenatum
AACTACTTGATTAGGAAAATTATGACATAGATTCAACAACTTGTAAAAGATTCCTATGCGATAGATAAAATATTGGGAGATGTAAAAAGTTCAATTTCAAAATCCAATTTAAAATATGAGAAAGATTTTAAATCAAAAGTAGAGTAACCTATTTTAGGAAATAGAGATTGAGAGTCAAAATCATGAGTCTCCTTTCTTTTACCATTTTTAGAGAAGCCAACCACAACTTATATAAGAATTAAAAAAATAGTAGGTAGATTTTTCATTTTAAAATTTTTAATCCCCCTTTTTTTGGAATTTTAAAAGGATGGTGATGAGTGTGTTGATAAAAAAGAAAAAGTCAATACACGATTAAAATTTAAAGAAGAAGAAAAACAAAAG
>NW_021591000.1:0-251 GCF_001605985.2 Dendrobium catenatum
GTTCAGATCAAGTTCGGATCGAGCTTGAGTTCAAGTCAGAGTCCAAATTTTTGTTCCAAGTCTTGTTCAAGTCCCCTACAGTCTTTTGAGTTCAATTTGGCTTGAATTTTGGTTTCAACCTGATTTTAATTCATTTGAATTTGGTCTTTAGAAATCATTTGAATTTGTTCAAATTTAGGTCCACAAGTCCACTGTTCATCGTACAGGTCCTCTACTCATTTGGTTCAAATTATGTGTATTTTTGTTCGAGT
>NW_021591001.1:0-262 GCF_001605985.2 Dendrobium catenatum
CTTCAGAAATAGGGCATGGAAGAACTGTCTTAGGCCTTCCTGTTAGACTGACCGGTCTAAAACTCTCAAATCTGGACTCAGATCCTCGATCAAATCGAGCTTGTGAACACTCTGCTATCCAATGTCCTGGCTTACCACATCTGAAACACTGACCAGTCATCATGTAACACTGGCCAAAATATCATCATCCATAAGTTTGGCACATAGGTGCCCCACTGACTGACCCAGAACTAGTCACACTGCCACTACCAGAAATAGTAGT
>NW_021591002.1:0-300 GCF_001605985.2 Dendrobium catenatum
TGCTTTGAAGAGCCGCGTCAGCAGCGATAGACCTGACATGTTAACCGTTTGGTTAAAGAGCTAACCATGATTAAGTTAACAAATTTATTTCGTGTTTAGTTGATTTTTTATTATGTTAAATATGAGGCAAACATAAATAATAAAAATTATGACTATAATTATATAAAAAATGATGGCTATCAAATGATTATGGCTATAATTGTATAAAAAATTTGTGATTTTAATAGGAAAATATTTTTTGAAGTTAAAAAAAGATGAAATATATTTGATGATTATTAATAATAAAATTATATATTAAAT
>NW_021591003.1:0-320 GCF_001605985.2 Dendrobium catenatum
GTACCACGTCCTTACTAGCAGGAGATTGTCTTGAGATTGGATCCTAGTGATATTTTCGACTAGGCATTTAGCTTTTTTGTGAGCTGAGGTAAATTTTGATTTGTCCACCCCGACAAACTGTTACGGAGGGTAGATGGATTTTTCTTTAAGTGCGTTGATGGATTGATTTCATTTTTAAATATTTTTGGGATTTTGAGATTTTTGGAATTTTGTGGAGTTTTGGGTATTTTGAGTTTTTTGGATTCGGACTTTGTGGATATTTGGAGTTTTACGAGATTTTTGGGTGGAGCTTTGGATTTTGAGTGGACTTGTGGGAGGCA
>NW_021591004.1:0-415 GCF_001605985.2 Dendrobium catenatum
AATTGATTGAGCATTACATCTTCCAATCCCACACAATAAGCAAATGTTGGCCAAGAGCCCAAACATTTATCTATCACCCATATGTATTTTAGAACATTAATATTCCTTCCATTAACCACTTTCCATCTTAACAATGGTTTTAAAAATTTACCACCATTTATTAATATTTTCCATGCCATAGAAACTCCTTTTCTGCTATCAACATTAAGAACATTATCACCATACTTAGCAATAATGTTTTTATGAAGTAAAGGATTTGGATTTTGAATAAAATGCCTAGACAATCTCAATTTAGGAGGCCAGTTCTAAGAATAACTGAATGAAAATTCAGCCCTCCAGCAGATCTCGATTTACACAACTCCTCCCAGGATATATATGTAGTCCTCTTTTTCCATTACTTTTATGCCAAATGAAT
>NW_021591005.1:0-289 GCF_001605985.2 Dendrobium catenatum
CAATGAAGTTGGCACAGCTGGTAGAAAATCAGAATAATTTGGAGAAGGGAGTTAGGAGCAGCAACTCGGGAGGCTCTTACAAGACTACGACCACTCTTTTAGCACCAAAGGGGCCTGCATCAGTCAACCATAATGAGATCACCAGGGAGAAGTCAGTAGGAGGGAGGGGGATAACTTCAATAAGCTCACTGAGACAGAATTACAGGAGTAGAGGGGAAAAGGGCTTTGTTTCAGATGTGACGAGAGGTATATACCAGGGCACAGGTGTAAGGACCGAACTCTTCAAGTT
>NW_021591006.1:0-863 GCF_001605985.2 Dendrobium catenatum
CCAGGTGGTGGTGCTAGAGCTCTTGAAGCTTCAGAGCTTTCTTAAATCTAAAGCCAAAGGTCCCCCTCATGTAAAGAGTGGGGGTCTATTTATAGATTTTCATGAGTGGCACACCCCGTAAATCTAGAGAAGATCCGGGGTAGGATCAAAGTGCTCCATCGGATGGCTCGTATTGATTCCCCCAATCGTAGAGAGTTTTTCAACTGTTTAAGTGCCTTAACAGTGTCGGAATTCAAAGATCTTAGGCTCGTTGGATTCGTCTCGCTGAGACGCTCGATTTGACTATAAG
This sequence comes from Dendrobium catenatum, assembly GCF_001605985.2. Classification (NCBI taxonomy): domain Eukaryota; kingdom Viridiplantae; phylum Streptophyta; class Magnoliopsida; order Asparagales; family Orchidaceae; genus Dendrobium; species Dendrobium catenatum. The sequence continues at coordinate 290 of NW_021591006.1, forward strand.
CATGCCCTATTTGGATATCATTTAATTATCCAAATAATGCTTTAATCCTTCCAAATGTAGTCCAGGCCCCCGATTCGAAACCCATTTGGGCTTGGGTTGGACCAATTTTGGTGCTGTTTGGTTCGTCCCTTTGAGATGTTCAATTTGACTATAAGTTTGCTGAAATTGGAATTCAAATGATCCCAAATTTAATTTTGAAAATTTTCCAACTTGAATATGCCTTGAGATTCGTGCTTGATCAAGGCAATTTTTGTGGGCGTATCAGCTATATAAATTACCCAAAGGAAAAGTCATGCCTTACATTGAAATAAGGAGATTTCTTTACAAGTAGTCATCAAAAACTGTGAAGCACTCAAAGAAGATAAATCCAACAACCGCACACACAAGAAATGAGAAATTAAAAATTTTATTGCAATATACAATGTTCCATAATTTTTATGTCTTAAGAGTCCTCTTTATAACCAAAAAAAAAATCCAAAATATAAAACTTTAAAAATTCTTAAAAAACTCACCTAAAATTGAAATTATTTAACTTAGCCTTGTTGAATTCCAGCTTAAAATTCAATTTTCAAAG
>NW_021591007.1:0-331 GCF_001605985.2 Dendrobium catenatum
ATATCATGATATATATGCATATGTGAATAAATTATATCAACTGGGAGTTATAAGGGGCCAAAATCCTCATAGAATCTGTCAGTGTCAGGGAATTGCTGGGAGTTATAAGGGACTAGAATAGTTTGAGACTCTTTTGGAGACAGGGATATGTGAAATGTTCTAGTGCTATAAGCACAAACAAAAATGGAGTTATAAGGGGCGAGAATTCTTTGAGGTTTTTGTCTGGGTCTAGTAAATATAATATGAACTACTTTGTGATATGAATTTTAATTTATTTACTTATTCAATATTATTATTTAAATTAGATAATAACTATTATATATTTAAAATA
>NW_021591008.1:0-205 GCF_001605985.2 Dendrobium catenatum
GATGAGGAAATCTTCCTTGTTGCCGGAACAATTATTTAGACGCTGATTTAGATGTTGAGCTCCTATTCTTAAAACAACCACGTCACCACAATTTCGTCAGCGGTGGAACTATATATTTTTTGGGACATTTAGGCCATTTAAGGCAAACTCACACACACAATGCATACTCAAAGACTCGAACCCAATACCTCTTAGTTGGAAGCCT
>NW_021591009.1:0-229 GCF_001605985.2 Dendrobium catenatum
TCTGATATTATTTATAAACTGCTTCTTTGACCAAAACTCTTTAGAAGAGTGACTGAAACTGATACAACTATATTATGAGATTTGATTTAGCGAATAAAGAGGTTGTTATAAGTAATTTTGTTGTTGAGTTATGAATATGAAATATAAGAGACCAATTTTGTTGAAAGTCAATACATTTCCATTATATCTGCTTGAGATAAATGAGGACATGACTAATACACAGATAAAA
>NW_021591010.1:0-229 GCF_001605985.2 Dendrobium catenatum
CTGAGATTTGCAAATTTTAGAACCGTTCGGTTCTTCAAAAGTCACCCGGTTCAGCGGTTTTCCAGTTCAACCGAGGTTTGTACTAGTTTTAAGCCGATTTCAAAGACAGCCGATTCCAGCATGGCAGCATCAAACTGGACCGCCCGCCAGACTGGTTCGCGGTCGAACCGGCCGGTCCGGTCCGGTTTTGAAAACCTTGGGATTTATTAAAGGATAGGAACAACCACCC
>NW_021591011.1:0-295 GCF_001605985.2 Dendrobium catenatum
TCCGCCGAACCAAAGGATTTCGGAATCCGGGATTTAGAGCGAATGGCGGAATTTTTCGTCCACGGAGGATTTCGTTTGCCGTGAGATTTGGATTTCGGATTTCGCCCAAATCCGGCCTTAAATCCGCCTAAATCCGCATACCAAACAGCCCCTAGAAGTCTGCAGCAATGGCGGTGTGCTCATCTGGTTCCGAACCTTCGGGATCTATTGGGAAGGGGTGGATCGTGCACAGCCTTCTCATCGGAGCGGCGGTCGCCGCGGCGGCGGTGGCGGCTCACGGAGGCTTTTTCCGCCG
>NW_021591012.1:0-203 GCF_001605985.2 Dendrobium catenatum
CCACTCGGCACATATCATCTCGACGACGGGGAATATGGTAATTATCGAAATTAATCGAGTCAAATTAAAGTAAGATAAAACAGCTAAAATTTGAATATATATATAATAAAAACTAACAAAAATATTTATATTTGTTTTTATTCGAATACATATTTTTTATAATCGGAAGGAGCATAATCAGGTGACGATGTTTGAAAGGACCA
>NW_021591013.1:0-247 GCF_001605985.2 Dendrobium catenatum
CCCTCTCCCCGTAGAGGATGCCACTCTTCTGACTACAAGTTCTGGGATAGTCAAAGAGGAGAGAATTAACCAGGATCTAGAAATGGAAGATGAACCTGATACAAAGTCTCAACCAGATCCTAATCCAAAACTTATAGAAATTAATGCTCGCTTGGATTCTGAAGAATTATTCGATATGGCTGAGTACAAAGGATACCTACCCCTCGATCATAAGTCAATTGGGGATAGACCGGTTGAGGAGGTAGTT
>NW_021591014.1:0-920 GCF_001605985.2 Dendrobium catenatum
ACATTTAGATCCACCCCCTGTTGTACCTCCATACTTCCCTGGCCACTACCCTCTACCCACGACGAGTCCTCACTTCCCCTCTCCAGATCAGACACGTGCTTCACCATTCTATCCATATTACCCCCCACCATCATCACAGGCAGCTGCTCCTTCCACTGATCCCCACCCTCCTTACCCTTACCCATATTACTACCCCTATCCAGTGCAGCATGAACAGGGTGGACCATCTAGACCACCAGAGGTTGGCGCTAGCGATCATACAGCTACAACAGATAAGCGTCAATACATTGAGCCTGAGGACGATAAGTAAGTCAGTTTATGTTATTAATTATGTTGTTTGCATTTTAATATATTACATGTTATTGACCAAAAAAGTAACCTGCAACTTCAATCCTTCAAGGCCACCTATACATATGATCCGGGATATTATAAAGAATAAATATGATGCTCCTTACTTATCCTAGAAGAAGATCCCAAAGCCGGTTAGAGTTATGTGGTTTGGAGAATTTCAGGTATATTTTTTGTTATGATTTCAAATATATGATTTAATTTGTACTAATCTTTTTGGTATTGCCTAATTTTTTATAGAAAGAATTTAGGTGGTTGCCTGAGTACAGCACGAGGATCAGAATAAATTTTGAGAGGAGAGGAGCAACCTATCTCAGGGACATGTTCACGGACATTAGAAAGTTTGGGCAGCGTCCTAATTGGATTGGAGAGGGCGTTTGGGCTAATTTGAGTAGTGCATGGGTGACCCCTGAGTTTATAAAAATGAGAGAGCAGAATAAACAGAACAGAGCCTCTGACTGTGGTGGTTTAGGAAGCTCTCTTCATACTGGTTGATCTGTACCGCATACGAAACATAGGTGGCGACTGGTAAGTATTTTGAATTAGTTTATTACATATATTTATATTATTAT
>NW_021591015.1:0-209 GCF_001605985.2 Dendrobium catenatum
GCAATGTTTACATCAACTGAATGGCTTAACTCTGCTTAGGGGAAGAAAAGTGATGGGAAGGAAATAAGAAAGATAATTCTGAATGATAAATTTTGGGCTACTGTGACCTATGCCATTTTGAGCACGAGACCCTTAGTGCAAGTACTACGCTTAGTGGATGTAGAGAAGAAACCGGCTATGGGTTTTATTTATAATGCTATGGATGAGGC
>NW_021591016.1:0-220 GCF_001605985.2 Dendrobium catenatum
TAGGCCACTCTTAGCCGCCGGCCACCCCACCTTCCTCGATCCGTTGGTAAGCCTCAACCGTCGGCCTCATTCCCCATCCCCTTCCCGCACAAATTTCAAATTTGAAATTTGAAAATTTCAAATTCCGAATTCTTTCCTAATTTGGAACTCCAATTTAGGAAAGCTTTCGTCATGAAATTCAAATTCAATTTGATGTAACTTGGGGTTATGAGATCAATTG
>NW_021591017.1:0-293 GCF_001605985.2 Dendrobium catenatum
AAAAAGTCAACAAATTGGTCAAACCTAGGTCAAATCAAGTCAAATCTTCAAACTTTCATAACTAAATGTAGAAAAATCCGATTTCAACGTACTTACCTTCTAACTGATCATATTAAGGTCTAGTATTTTAATGAAATATAAACTTTTTAGAATTTGAGCTTAATGTCAAAGTCAATTTTTGACCACTTAATTTAATATTAAAATAATCCAGAAAATTCCTAAAAACTCAAAATCACTCTAAAAATCCAGAAATAAATAATCAACCTTAAAATCAATTTCAAATCATTAATACT
>NW_021591018.1:0-339 GCF_001605985.2 Dendrobium catenatum
TCTCAAAATAAATTCAAAATTTTTAAAATTTATAATAATAAAAATTCTAAAATATTCTGATTTAACTTTTTTATGAAATATATTTCCAATTTAATTTAAATAAATATAATATAAAAAAATATCCAACGTATGAGTGCCTGACCTGGAGAAAACGCGGCCGCAATCACAGGAATGGCCGCGCGTGCCGCAAGTCTTCAAATGGGCCTTATAGTCGGAATGAACGGCGTAAGCCTTTGAGCAACGCGCGCAGGCCCACTGCCTATTCGCCGAATGCTTGCGGCGGAAATGCTTCTTTATTCCGACGAGATCGCCGAGCGCGTGGCACGGGTGGTGGTGCAA
>NW_021591019.1:0-365 GCF_001605985.2 Dendrobium catenatum
AGTAGTGATGTTCTTTTGCATTAACTGCATCATCGCAATCATCTGTGTCATCATTTCTATCATCTTGCTATTCAGCTCTGATATCTCCTTATCCTTTTCCTTCATTTGAAGTTTCAAACGCCTTTGTGCTTGTGCCAGTGTCTCAGCAAGCACTTCCTCTTCTTGATCATCTTTTTGTCCATCATCTGAAGGGACTTCTTCTTCTTCTAACTGCTCGTGTTGAGTTTGATCTTCTTGAGAGGTTGTTTTAGAAGAGGTGGGCACTGCTTCGTTGTGTCGTCTATAGCCACGTGTTTGATGTGACTCATCACCATGTCCCACCATATATACTACCTCAACCTCCATGGTATCTTCATCTTTATTAT
>NW_021591020.1:0-302 GCF_001605985.2 Dendrobium catenatum
GATCGGATTCAAGTGGATCAGATCAGACCGTGGGACTAAGCTGGGTTAAATTAGGCTAATCGAATTGATTTGGATTGGATTGTGTATAGGTGGCCTAAAATCGGTGAGTATCGGGTCGGATCACATACTGATTGTGTCAGATTGGTTTAAGCAAGTCATGAGTTGGATTGAGTGGCTAAGAGGGCAGAGGTGAGTGTGGATCAAGCTGATCAGGTGTTTGGGATGGATAAAGATAGAAGAGGAGGAGTTCAGTCAAGTTGCAACATGGATTCAAAGTTAAAGGTTGGATCAAATTTGATGTA
>NW_021591021.1:0-275 GCF_001605985.2 Dendrobium catenatum
GGAGCAATTTGAACCTCTATCAAAGTGTTGATATTTCAATGTCAACATTTGAGTATCTCTAAAAGTTTTTAAAAGGATTTTATTATCTATATTTAAACTATGTAATGGAAGATTTAATGATCACTTTATTTTAACTCTGCTCAAGATCAAGTGCATCATAAATCTGTCTTCTTTGAGTGCGAACTTTATGATGATTTTGACTATAACATTGTAAGAAGAACATGAATATAATTCTGGAAAAGATTAGATATATGATTTTTAACAATTTGGGATCC
>NW_021591022.1:0-226 GCF_001605985.2 Dendrobium catenatum
AGAGAGAGAGAGAGAGAGAGCACCGTAGGTAGGAAGATGAGAGGTTGTGGGCATAGGTGTTGCCCAGTCACAGGACTAATTAACAGAAGATGGCAACGCCGATGAAGATCTAGACCACTGTCGGAAGCGTCGGATGCATCGGTACGGTGGAAGATGACGGAACGCTGGATCCGGCGGCATATGGCGGACAAGATTATCACGGAGAGGGAGCTTCCTACCGAATGGA
>NW_021591023.1:0-361 GCF_001605985.2 Dendrobium catenatum
CCCCAAAGCGCCACAATCTAAAAATATTAATTTTATTTCACAAGCAACTCAGCACAAAAAATTAAAGATCTGTATTTCTTTTACAAACAACGAACGCAAAGTATTTTAAATAAATGATTTTATTTTATATTATATATTGAGTATATTGAATTTTCAAATACAACAACCAAATGGTCTTTAAATTACTTTAAAAGTTAATTAATATTACATTTATCTTAAAATAGATTTAGAAATTTTGAGACCAAGTTAATCTTTTTTCTAAATTCTTTTTGTTATATTTTTCATACCACTTTAATTAGTGTGATATTATAATAACTCTCTTACATTTTATCGAATAAAGACACATAAAAATCTAAATATG
>NW_021591024.1:0-293 GCF_001605985.2 Dendrobium catenatum
AGTCGTCTTCCTCTCCAAGGAGGTCATCCAGGTCTGGGTCAAAAGAAGCTATTCCCTCTTTATTAAGCAGAATGTTTCTTATGTCTTGTACTACCTCCTCGACTGGTCTATCCCCAATTGACTTAGGATCGAGGGGTAAGTATCCCTTGTACTCAGCCATATCAAACAACTCTTCAGAATCCAGGATGGCAATGATTTCTGTAAGTTTTGGGTTAGGATCTGATTGTGACTCTGTAGCCAGCTCTTCTTCTATCAGAAGATCTAGGTCAATTCCTTCCTTCCCGACTGTCCCA
>NW_021591025.1:0-226 GCF_001605985.2 Dendrobium catenatum
AAAATGTCTTTGATAATATATTCAATACAATCATGAATATTAAATATAAATCTAAAGACAACATAAAACTAAGGATGGACTTAAAGTAGATTTGTAGGAGAAAAACATAAGAATTGAATGATGGTTGAAATGAAAAATTTTTCAAACAAAAAGCTCCTTTCACCTTGAATTTAGAGCAAAAATGAGTTATTTGTGAATTGGTGAAGACTCTATGGGTATCTGTTGG
>NW_021591026.1:0-449 GCF_001605985.2 Dendrobium catenatum
AGGAAGTAATTAGTATTTTTGTAGTGTGTGGTCTCTTGTATTTGGAGTGTGATGTTTATTGTTGCTGCTTTGGTGAGCTATGGGTGTTTCTGATGGTTGTTTGTTTGACTTCATGGGATTTGGATCTTCTATTCGATCCGTTTGGTTTTTTGGGGTTGGTCTCTCTCCTATTATTGTAGTTCTTTTATTTGTTTTGTGCAAGTATGCCCTTTCGTGCTGATGTGCTTGGTTACTTACCATCCTTGGTAGTTGGACTGTTGCTTTTGGGTGTGTTGATGGTTGTTTTGTTTCACTTTGCTCTTTTTTCTTTACTTGTTCATTATCCTTGTATTAGTTGGATCGATAGCTCATATGTTTTTATTCATGTGATGTATTTTTAGTGAGCTTAAGTTCCTCTAAGAACCTGTAATTTTTACCAATATTAAAGCGTAGGCCCTGCCGTACGTGAG
>NW_021591027.1:0-223 GCF_001605985.2 Dendrobium catenatum
TAATGACTACTCTTGAGTCATTCATTTTATTTTTGAATACCCGCTTAGTTCCAACTACACTTTGATCCTTTGGCCTTGATGTTAATTCCCAAACTTTATTTCTTACAAATTTATTCAACTCTTCCTACATGGTCAAAATCCAAAATTCATCCAATAATGCGTGATCAATATTAGTGGGTTTAATTGTTTAAATGAAGGCTGAATGATTGACTTCTTTGCTTAA
>NW_021591028.1:0-311 GCF_001605985.2 Dendrobium catenatum
GGAGAAGGTGAGTTTCAGAGAGAGAGAGAGAGAGAGAGAGAGAGAGAGAGAGAGAGAGAATCTTATGAGGGGGACTTTGTGAAAGGAATTATGAAAGTTGCTCCAAGCAAGGATTCATTCATCTTCTTCAAGGTTCATTCTATGTTCCTTGGTGGGTCTAGGGAGATGATAATCAACATCAGATCAAGTTCTCTGCCTACTCCAAGAGGGAGTAAAATGATTCCAGTTTCTCTACCTTCACTAGGAGGGTGAAAAAGGATTAAAGGTTCCCTGCCTCACGGGGACGGTGGAAAGATTTTTTAAAGTCTTCT
>NW_021591029.1:0-266 GCF_001605985.2 Dendrobium catenatum
GATTATTTTGATAATTCACAAATGCATTTGAGAGCACGTCCAATTTGCTGATTCATGCATCTTTTAAGCTCGTAGAGGCTGACAAAGCATTTGTTTCTGATTCTACTCTTATGTTTTATCCATCAGTTTTATAAGTTGCCACCATTTATGAGGTGGTGAATCTTTAGTATTGGTAGATGCAACTAAGCTTTTTCTTTCTCCTGCTTGGTCGATGTTGATTGTCCACTAATTTTTTTGTAATATGTTTTCATTCTAAAACTGCGTAT
>NW_021591030.1:0-306 GCF_001605985.2 Dendrobium catenatum
TTTAGAGTACCATGAGACTCCACTATATGTCTTTAGTATGACAAAATATATAATTACATCCACATTTAGAACATTCTCTTGCTCCTCTTTATATCCATCTCCAACTCAAATATACAACACCACAACAAAATATGTGAAAGAAAAAAAATTGGTATAAAACACTAGAACCCAAGCACTTAGATAAATATTTGTTCTACTTGTTTACATTTTGTATTTTATTAAATAAATTACACATTTTTTTTAAAATCTAATTATTGGATATAAAATCAATTAATTGATTAATAACTATGCTATCACTTAAGCTAA
>NW_021591031.1:0-222 GCF_001605985.2 Dendrobium catenatum
CTCTCTCTCGTTAACCAATGCCACGTGGACATTAGCACAGCCACCTAAGTGTTCGCCTCGGTAGAAATACATGTCTAATGTTATAACTAAGACTTCGTTTGGGACGACTTTTTTATTACTTTCTAAAATAACTTTTTAAAGAGAAAGTATGAAAGTCGTTCCAAACAAACCCTAAGGCTTCATTTGTGATGACTTTTTTCTTGCTTCTTAAGATAGATTTTT
>NW_021591032.1:0-319 GCF_001605985.2 Dendrobium catenatum
TTTCGTCCGAAGAGACTGTTCAGAAAATTGCTGTACGTAAGGTAAGGCACATTCCGCCTTTCTCAATTTTTCAGAACCGTAGTGTTTGGAGGTATTTTCTGTCCGGAATTGATTTTTATTCGTGATTTTCGTCCATATTTTCTGATTGGTTCAGTTTTTACCGCGTAACTTTCTGTATGTTGCTGACGTGCCGAGTGTGCACATTTTGATTATTTTCTGGAGATTTTTGTCTGGGTAGTTTTGATTCGACAGTGTTTTTCGTCGACTGAATTTTTCTGTGTAGTCTAAAAATTGCTGAGCAGTAGAATTAAAGTCTTGT
>NW_021591033.1:0-243 GCF_001605985.2 Dendrobium catenatum
GAAAGTAGCCAGCTAGCATAGTAAACTGAGCATTGAATCAGGCGATGTCCTGGTCATGCTGCAGCTGCTAGTGAGTAATGTAGCTGTCAAAACGGGCTAAGTCCTCTATGCATTGCTGCTCGTAGCGGGCGATGTTCTCAGAATATTGCTGCTCCTGTGCAGCAACATAAGTGTCAAAGCGGGTATCCCATCGATCAAACCTCTCCACTAACTGGTCAAACTGTGAGTGCTGGAGAAAAGGGG
>NW_021591034.1:0-725 GCF_001605985.2 Dendrobium catenatum
GCCATAAAACACATATTTGCAATTATATAAAAAAAAATATTAACTTTAATTTAAGGAATTTTACACTTATGTTTATAGTATTAAATATAAACACTTTGAAAAATATCTATTACATCTCTGTACAACTTTATTTGGGTTGATGAGATTTAACTTTGTTATCTAAAAAAAATTACTAAAATTCATAAATATGTAAGAAAATTAGAAGAAGTGCTAAACAATTTGTTAGAAATCCAAATAATATTGGGCATATCACGCTAACTCTATTTCAATAATTTAAATTATTTATGTTTCATTTGGGACGGCTTTCTTACTGCTTCTTAAAGCAGATTTTAGTAAAAAAAAAACAATTTTTGTACTAAAAAGCTTCTTTAAGAAGCTTTAGAAAGTTGTCCCAAACAAAATCTTAGATTGCATATGAGGTCAAAAACTTTTCCCAAAAATAAAAAATTATATGTGTGCTTATGGTGCCTTTTGTGCTTTTGATTTTATGTTTTATTTAAAATATAATAAGAAGTGATGTAAATGAGTATAAGATTCATGCATGAGCTTCACTAATACACTCTTAAATTAAAAAATAAAAAATAAAAAAAAATAAAGGCTAAGGATGCAAGGACCTTTAGCCACTACAGGAAAAATGCCGATTACCGGCGGTTTGGCCGGCGATTTCGCCGCCGGTATTTACCGGCGGCCTACAGGTGGATTTGTTCTGTAAAGCCGCCGGTACT
>NW_021591035.1:0-257 GCF_001605985.2 Dendrobium catenatum
TACGAAAGAAAAGGGCAAGGCAAAGCAAAATTTAAACAGGTGAAATAATGAAAGGCAAAAAATCTCATGGGCAGATCTGGTCTCTAAAGCATCGGACCAGGAGAGAGATAATGGTTAAAAGCCTTTCGTGTTTTTGTGCTGTGTTTTTGTTTTTATGTTTTTCATTTTTTTGTTTTTTGTTTATTTTATTCTTTTAAATTTTTTCTTTTTCTTTCTTTCGTGAAAATTTTTCTCTGATCAACACACACAATTACTTT
>NW_021591036.1:0-291 GCF_001605985.2 Dendrobium catenatum
AGGTGATCAAGGAAGAATCTAAAGAAGAAGATGAATTGGTTGATGCCATTACAACTCCTATAGAAGCAATGGTTTCTTTTGACTCCGTTAAAACTCCTACAACGGAGAATTTTGATGAAGCTCTCAAAGTGGTATCCATAGAACTCAATATTGCTCCTATCGCTTGTGAAGCCATCTATGAGATTGAACAAGTTTCTGCAGGAGAAAAGAAGTTTGACATCTTGGAAGGTGATCCCGTGACTATGGAAATTGGAGAGCTAAAGTGCAACAAGCAAGTTGACCTTGTGGGCA
>NW_021591037.1:0-358 GCF_001605985.2 Dendrobium catenatum
CTTCAAACACTCTCTCACACTCTCACCTTGACTCTCCTTTTAGTAGGCACGAAGATCAGTGGGCAAAAAGATCAAGTGGCAGTTTATATTGGACTTTATATAGGAAAGACACAAAAAATCATCCAAAAAATACTGAAATTTAAGTCTGTAAGCAGTGGATCATCCCGTACGATCATGGATCGTCCTGGACGATGTTACTTAAATTACTTGAAAACGAACCAAATGTATATTGGTACAAACTGACTTCATACCCGATCTTCCTCCCGTACAAACTAAGTTTGTCCAGTATGAACGGTTATACCATAGGTCGGTTCTGACAACTGCATGAGGTTGCCAAAATTTCAAGAGTCAGTATACT
>NW_021591038.1:0-1104 GCF_001605985.2 Dendrobium catenatum
ATAGTTCATTTTTATATCAAATATAAGTGATAGAAATTTAATATATATGAGTGATAGGAAGGAAATATGAGTGGTATATTTGACATTAAAATAATATAAGATGATATATATGTAATATTAAAATTTTAAGTGTTAGATGTATAAATATGATAGTTTAAAATGATATGCATGTAAATTTCCCAATAAAATAATATAATATGCAGTCTTATCTTCTTTTGTCCCGCTCACTCGCTCGTGTGCCCTTTCTGAAATTTTTTTTTGGGACATTCAGGCCATTTAAGGCAAACTCACACACACAACGCATACACAAAGACTCAAATCCAAGACCTCTTAGTTGGAAGCATAAACTCTCAAACAACAAGCCAATTACTATTCCAAATTTTTTGTTGTTGTTTCTCGTTCAAATCGCAGCCGCTGCACGCGAGTCCCGACATTGTCCTGTGCACGAGCCCGCCGACCTGGCCGTCGCCTGATCCTTGCCATCTCCGCACGAGCCCGGCGGTGTCACGACGTCGCCATTCTCGGATATAAGCTAAGTAAAAAATGAGGAATTCTTTATTTTCGCTTTGTTTTTTTAAGATTAGTAATGGACAATGATTTAGAGTTGGTCGGGTCGGTTGCCGGCAGGAATAGTGAGCCAGAGATGAGGAACCTAGGCTTGCAACTTGAGGTCGGGTTGTAGTGAGAAATGGATGGAGGTGAGTGAATAGACACGGGATGAGGTAGTGAGTTAACGAAGACTTGGAGCTACTTGGCTTTGGAAGATTGGAGCTGTAAGAAGGGGCTGATTGTGTGGTTTGAGTGGTCGGAGATGGCCTATATGTTGCATTTTTATTTTGCAATATTGCCTTTTCTAATAAACAGTTTATTTTTTGGAAGGGAATTTATTTAATTCTGATGAAAAAAAGTTAGGGAAAGGCACAGTACGAGTTCCATAATCTATCCAATTATGAATTGAATTTGATAGGATCATATTATAAATTATTCAAGTATGAAATCATCTAGAGCTAAAGTTTTTACATATATTTTCTTATTTTATTTTTAAAGATTTATTTATGATTGAGCTTTGCTTGTATTTCTTAGATTTCCGATAACGCAGGTATT
>NW_021591039.1:0-301 GCF_001605985.2 Dendrobium catenatum
TTATTTTAGAAAGCAATAAGAATATTATTCCAAATGAAATCTTAACATAAAAAATAGTGATAAAAAACTATCTCAAACGAAACCTAAATCAAATTTGAAACAATCTGTGAGCTAGATAAGGCAATGTTTCCTAGCATACTCAACATGTAGAATCAAATAACATCTAATTAACAAGAAGAAAAACAGTGGAGTTATATATAAAGAAAGAAACGATAAATGAAGCGAGTCGCTTAGTGGAAAAGGAAAGGAGCTAGATATGAATGCTTGACACTAATTCTTAGCGATTTTAGGCGAGAGATCA
>NW_021591040.1:0-632 GCF_001605985.2 Dendrobium catenatum
ACTGACACTGACATTATTTGTCATTAATACTATTTAACATTATTGATCATGATACTAATATTATTACTAGCATTAGTACTGTTAATTATTACTGATACTATGACTAATGAAGTAATGGATTGAGATGTAAACTATAGAATGATAAATTAATACAGTTAAACATTGATGCATATATTTTTTTATATGATTTATAGTATATAATTTTATTTTATCTTGCATTAATTTTAGTTGTAAGATTTTAGTTATTTGATGGGTTATGTTCTCATTACGTGATTTTACATATTTTCAGGAAAATGTAAGGATCCTATACTATATGGCTCCAGACAACATGCATAATTTTTCTACTTGCAATTATAACCAAAAAAATAACTATATTTATTTTTTTTATTCATTAGTAAGCTCTAGTTAAATGATTAAAATGAAAGACATGTAATTTTTTCAATATAAATCATGAAGTGTGACAGTTAGGACCTGTAACGAACGATCCTTACAACGATTGCATAGAGAGAACTTCTCATTACACCAATGAAGCATAAACCCTTGGCTCTCTTCTCCTAAATTTCTGACTCAGTCAACCTCTTAAAGTTCCCCCTGGTTGTACTCCCTGACCTTTATCCCTTGGGGATTCCTTC
>NW_021591041.1:0-226 GCF_001605985.2 Dendrobium catenatum
CGATTGAACTGGTCAGACCGACCAGTTCGCTGATTTTTAAAACCTTGAAAAATACTATTGAACAAAGGTGTAATTTTAAAAAATTTTAGTGCACTAATTACATGAGTATTATGATAAATAAGTATTTATTTTATGCGCCAACCAATGTGCAATGTTTGATGAAGAACATATTAAAAAGTTTTTTTTTTTTTAAGTTAAATAGCAGAAAAATTTGTATATTTAAAAA
>NW_021591042.1:0-335 GCF_001605985.2 Dendrobium catenatum
ATATTTGGGCGGCTGTAATTATTTAAATAATTATATATAATTATTATGAGAAAAATATATATTTAATAATAATTTTGGATTTTCAAATTTCTTAATTTTCTGAAAATTTAAATATTAATTTTCTTATGCCTATAATATCAGTCGATCTAGTTATAAAATATTGATTTCATCGTATAAATATAAATAATTGAAATTATGACGGCCATTTGAAAAAAAAAATCGTTAAAAATTTATCCCAAAAGAAACCCTTATTAAGATCTTTGAACATTGACAGTGACACTATAATAAAATTTAAAGAAATAAAATGTTGAAATCATCGACATATATTAAATTCG
>NW_021591043.1:0-657 GCF_001605985.2 Dendrobium catenatum
ATATATATTTAATTTTAACTAGTAGGCAAAAAAAAAATGAGCAACTGTAGTAGTTATAGGAAAAAAAAAAAACAAATTATAACTAATTTCAAATATACTATTTAAAGTTTAAAAGAGTCTTGAAAACCAAAAAAACCCAAAAATTTTATTCTCCCACTGTCACTATGCTGAACTCTCTTTCTCTCTCCTCATTTTGCATTTCATTCTCGCGTCGCTTGCCTCTCTCTCTCTCCCCTTCGTGGAAAAAAAAAAAACTCTAGGGCATTAGTCCTACACCATCTGGAATAGATAGATTTTGATATATAAAAACATACTATGTCTAAGCACTAGTTGCTGAAAGAAGGCAGCGGGAGGGTGTGTGTGTTGGGCGTGTATGGTAAGGAGTTGCTCGGCTTAATTTAAATAATTAAATTTATTTTTTGAGTAGCATTATGTTCAGCTCGCTTAACGAGTTGCTCGATAAGAGGTTTGACAAGTTCATAATTGAATGAGTTCAAACATGAACACGAGTTGAGCTCGAACATGGAAATTTTAAATGAGCTCGAGCTCGAACCGTTGTCCAAGATGCTTGAAGAGCTCTGCATCGTGCATGAGCTTGGTTTTGACAAATGAGCTTGAACTTGAACAAACCTAAGCTCGGCTCGACTCGGCTCGGTT
>NW_021591044.1:0-258 GCF_001605985.2 Dendrobium catenatum
GTCTTTATTTATTCTTGTATGCTTGAGACCTATATATTTGGGTCTTTTCTATTGTAATAGTGAATGAATATTTGAATGAAAAAAAAAAATGGTTTTGTTCTAATTCTTCTTGCATGAGAGCTTGAGAAGAGAGAGAGCTCAAGGGGAGCAAATCGCAAGGCCCAACAGTCGTTGGAAGAGTCCGCGGCTCGTGGTTAAGTTATTGTATCTTCTCGTTCGTGTTTCCTAATTTGAATTTCCAATTTAGGAAAGTTTTCA
>NW_021591045.1:0-285 GCF_001605985.2 Dendrobium catenatum
GCCCCGTCCATGAACAATAATCTTCCATAATGGAGATGATATTCCTAAGATTAGGAATAGAAGCACCTGCAAAAAGCAAAGCATCGTCAGCATAAAGTAGGTGAGAGACCAAAGGTCCCCCACCACTAATAGAAACTCCCATCTTATGATAGTTTTGGTGGATGTGCAGTGAAAGCAACTCCGAGCAAACTTTGGTTCTTGGACACATTTTAAAACCCAATCAGAAAACCTTTGAGGGAACCCCATATGCCTCATAATCAGCTCTAATGTCTTCCAGCTCATCTT
>NW_021591046.1:0-307 GCF_001605985.2 Dendrobium catenatum
AGAAGTAAAATTCAATAATAATCATATAAAATAGAAATAATATGATAATAATAATTAAAAAAAATTAAGATAGTATTTTTTCTTAATAATTAAAAAGAAAGGATTAGCTGCTCCAGTTTCTAGCCAGATCCAATTTTGAAAAATTATGTGATGCCATGACTTACAATGGAGAGAGGAAGAGTCCTAAAGCAATGACATTGCCGACTATGCCGACGATAGTGCGTAATGTGCCCGCAGAAATCATATTTGTGGATCTTTAAAAGAAGAGAAAAGGAAAGGAAATGAAGAGAGAGAGATTAAGAGAAAT
>NW_021591047.1:0-246 GCF_001605985.2 Dendrobium catenatum
CCACTAGCAGACCTTCATCGATGGAATTTTTTTTATGGCCATTTCCTTTCGTCCTTCTAACCTCCTTCTCCCACCAACTATAGCATGGAAGTCAAAATCTTAAATACAGAGGCAACTTTTGGTATAATGGTCGGAATTTCATAAAGAAACTCATTTGTTAAGCATGCTCATCCTGAAGAAATTATGGGAAGGGTGGCCTCCTAGGAAGTCAAACCAACATGACAAAACAATGAGGCCCTTATGATA
>NW_021591048.1:0-359 GCF_001605985.2 Dendrobium catenatum
AAATATATAACAACGATAATCTGAATTTGATTTGGATTAATTTGGAGAAGATGTTTGAATTTGGAAATGATTGAGTTTACATTGCACATGTTTTACCATTGGAAAATGTTGTGGTGCTACATGTAACAATGAGAATTGAATTGGATTTGAAGGATTGAGATTTGAAAATTTAAAAATCCGACAGCACTTCCCCTTATTTTTGAGATTCAATGTGTTGAATTTTCATTCAAGAAAAAGGTCTACAAGCAAATATCGGGAAAATTACTAAGAGAACTTAACTCTTTCAACCTTGAGAACAATCGAAGGGTGAAATGTTAAAGGAAAACTTTTACCGGATAGAGTTTAAAGGTTCATTATAT
>NW_021591049.1:0-393 GCF_001605985.2 Dendrobium catenatum
GCTTATCAGTTTCTATAGATGGCTCTTTTGAACCACTCCCATCAACATTAGAGCTCATTTTTCTTTTAAATTCACTGGTGTATTAGAAGAAATAAAGGCTTAATAAATTTGGTGGCATATTATAAAATAATTAAAAATTGTTAAACATAGTTAAAAAAATAATTAAAAAATTATTGTATCATGAGTTATGACTATCTAATAGGAAAAAAACAATTAAAAATTTGTAGTTATGCTGGGGGTCTAAGGGGGCGCTTTCCCTTGGTGGTAGGGCTGTAAGCGAACCAAACGTTCAACGAGCTACTCGTTGTTCGGTTCGATTAAAGATTGTTTGTGATCGTTTAATTAGCTAAACAAATAAACTTGAATAATATTTTAAATACTTGATTCTTAAAT
>NW_021591050.1:0-862 GCF_001605985.2 Dendrobium catenatum
TTCTAATACAAAATTTTTTATTTAAAAAATTTATGTATTAAAAAATACTTTAAAAAATAGTAAGAAAGCTGTCCAAACAAAACATAAATTTCGGAGAAAATTTATGGATGGATATATAGATTTAAAAATTGATTAGAAAGGGATTTAGAAATTTTTGATATGTTTTAAGATTTATATAAGTATTGCACTCCTTTCTTAACATAATCATGCATTTTAAAATATATTCTATATCTGTAAAAAACAATTAAAAAATTAAAAAAAAATGAAAAAAAAAAAAATCCTGTAATAAAAAGTTGGTTCATTATCTCTTGATTTAATTCTCATCATGATGGACTCCATAACTTAATATATTACATTTCTATTATTTATAATGGGGGTAAAATCGCATATTTTATCCTTTTTACTTTGTAAAATAATAAGAATAATAGATAATTTGTAGCATGTTTATAGCTCTTGGTAGATAGGGAAGGTTTTAGCCTTTTAGGCAGCATAGAATGCCTACAACTACTATTGTTGGGGGGAGAGGGAGAGCAAAGTCAAAATTTAAGGGTTCAAATTTTGATTTATTTCAAACCTAATGCTTAACATAAGTATTTATAGATTAAAGTTTCGTTTGGGATAGTTTTTTATCACTAATTTTTACAGTTTTTATAATTTTTTACATAGTAAAACTGCTTAAAAAACAATAAAAAAACTATTCCAAGCGAAGCCTAAAAGAACTCCTAATAAGATATTAAACAACTACTAGATCTAAGGATCTATTTAGGACATTTTTCTCATGACTTTATTTTTAAGACAACAATTATAATTTCATTTGACAACTAATTTCTTACAATTTTTTATGGTAGAAAGCTGTTTTTGC
>NW_021591051.1:0-254 GCF_001605985.2 Dendrobium catenatum
AAAATTCCGCCGGTAATAAGTGATTTTCCTGTAGTGAAACTTCTCGTTAGTACGCATATCAACAATATAAGTAGATAGCTGATGCTCAAGAGACACAAGATCAATCATAGAGAAATATGTTGGATATAATTCTGCAAGACGGATTAATTTTCCCTTATCATAAGCAGAAAATATATTACTTGGATTTAGACATGTCACATAAAAAAGTAACTCGGTGCTACTTTCTGTGAATCGGTTATTCAATTCCTAAAGTT
>NW_021591052.1:0-238 GCF_001605985.2 Dendrobium catenatum
TCGCATTAAAATCTCCACCCACAAGCCAAGGGAGATTACAGAGACTCTGAAAATAAATGAGAGAATCCCATAAAGCCTTTCTGATATATAGAGAAGAGGCAGCATAAATAAAAGAGGCAAAGCATTGAACATTGTACATCTCAATTTTACAATGAATTACTTGAACTTGATCACCAATAACATCAAGGATAATTTTTGCCAAAAAAATCCAGATTTTATTGGAAATATTAGAAATAGC
>NW_021591053.1:0-247 GCF_001605985.2 Dendrobium catenatum
CATTTGAAACTACCACTAATGGCATTTCTATATGAAAATTTTTTGACCATTGTCGGAGAATGTTTCATGTGATATGCTTTGTATATTTCAAAACTTATTTACATCCTGAACGATATAGAAAAAAGTAGTTACTGCTTTTTGATTAAGCTACAAAGCCTTCTACCATGGATGTTGATTTTTTCTGGTATAAATAATGCTGATTTCCTTGTAGTCATCCCGAAACTATATTTTCTGTCTTTGTTTTTAA
>NW_021591054.1:0-249 GCF_001605985.2 Dendrobium catenatum
CTATAGGCATATTCTGCTACACAGTCATGCCCTTCGGCCTGAAGAACGCTGGTGCCACCTACCAGCGGGCGATGACTCGTATATTTGATGATTTGATTCATCAGAAGGTCGAATGCTATGTAGATGATTTGGTCATTAAAAGCATAGGCCGAAAAGACCACCTTCATGACTTGAGGATCGTGTTCGAAAGAATCAGAAAATATGATCTGAAGATGAACCCTCTCAAATGTGCATTTGGGGTATCCTCAG
>NW_021591055.1:0-511 GCF_001605985.2 Dendrobium catenatum
AATTAATAATAATTTCATTAAAATAATTAAAAAAATATAATTAATTAAGATTAACTTTAATTAAAATTAATTATAATTAAATAAATTAATTATAATAATTTAATTAAAATTAACTAGAATTAATATGAATGATTATAATTAAAATTAATTAAGATTAATTTTAATTACAAAACCTTCTTTCTCCCTTTTCTCTATATAGTTCGGCGGCTTACTGGATTTGGCCGAACGAGCGTGTGAAAGGGAGATAATTACCTTAACAGCACTCGAGCTCCCGTAGTTACTTCCGATCCAGCAGAGAAGGGAACGTCGCGGGAGGAGGTGGATGTCCGACTATGGCAGAAGATTGGTGGAGGGATTCGGCTGCTTGTGGAGATCGGAAGGAGGTCGGACGGGATGGAGATCGGAGGGAGCTCGGACGGGATGGGGGTCTCGGCTATAGAAGCCTCGACGGGATGTGGCTGAGGTTAGGTCGACGGCTTCCTCTTCCTCTCTCTCTCTCTCTCTCTCTCTC
>NW_021591056.1:0-227 GCF_001605985.2 Dendrobium catenatum
CCTGGCTTTGATATCACTTGATTATTCATGAGGGGTATTAAACTCTAAAGAATTAGTCTTGAGGCTAGCCAAGAGGGGCATGAATTAGTACTTAAAAAAAATTTAATGATGAAGAAAAATCTTTTTATAACTTGATGTGAAAGTGAATTACATTCACAAAAAAAGATAAATTAGAGATTTCGCCCACATTGTTAGCATAAAAATAAATGCAGAAAATAAAGTGTGGA
>NW_021591057.1:0-1554 GCF_001605985.2 Dendrobium catenatum
ACAAGAATCCTCACCGTATTTGAATGGATCTTTCATTACTTCTTTGTAGGGATTTCTACAGTTTTTATAAAAATTTTCTCAATATTTTTGTAAGAAATGAGTGCAGAATTTGAGGGTTCTCTCGCTGTTTTTACATAAGAATACCTATGGCATTTGGTTAGATTAATCATTGCTTTGTTGTGAAATTTCTACAGCTTTTGCGGAGCTTTTCCCACTGTTTTTTTTGTAAGAAACAAGTGCATATTTTGAAAGTTTTATCGTTGTTTTTGCATAAGAATCCCTATGGAAATTAGAGCATTGTTTCTAATGTTTTGTGAAAGTGGTTTGGCATCAAACTAATCTCTTCTTAATTGAATTTGGTTCATATTGGATTGAAATAAGTTGATGAAATTTTCTTTATGCTTTTATGAATTTGTTGAGTTTTATATGAAAACCGTATTGTCGATTATGGTGAAATATTTCTTGAACATTGGAAGAGCAAGTTTGGCATCGAATAACCTCTCTTCTTTCTCCTTATTAAGAGCATAAGAGTTGATTTTGAGTCCTTTGTGTAAAAGTCTTCATATTCAGAATTGTATTTCAATATCTTTATGTTATCATCAGAACTCATTCTTAGTTGTAGGCTTTGGCAAGTGTTATATTCCTGGTATGAGAGCATATTACTAAATTTGGGTTGAGACATTCCTTAGAATGTTTGATAAGTCACAATGTGGAGGTTGCAAATTTGTCGGAAAAACCTAATTTATTGGTATGAATGAGTTTCATGGAATTTACGCTTTATCATTGTCATTTACTTGCGTATAGCTTAATGACCATTTGACGCTCCTTACTCAATGTTAGATAATCTTCATGTGCTATATAGTTTATTTTAGAGCTTAATTTGATTTAATATGAACTTGACGTGTTTCCTAGAGAAAGAAGATGTATGAGTTGGCGTCAAACTTTACATCTTATGGTCACCCTTTTCTTTTTTAGGTTGAGCTTCAATATTAAACAATTTAGTTTTGTGTCTGTCATATTGCTACAACTCTCATTATCATATAGACTTGGTTTTCATTGTGATAACTTTGATAGTGACATAAAAGTAATTTGATATGTGCTTAGTAAAGGAATTTGTAAGTTTCAAACATATATTTTCTGTATTTCGTCAATTATGAGTTGGTTGGGAAGAGGTTTGAGAGCTCTTGTAAGATTCATTATATGCATTCATGGGCCTTTTGGATGAAAGCTTATATAAGCAATTTGTAATGTTTCATATGATTGTTTGAAATGAGAATGACATAGCCTCTTTTACTTGTAGTTCTTTGTTGGAAAGATGATGCTTTGGAAAGTTTTGAGAGCTCTTCTTTTTGCATTGTAGAGTTTTGTGAATGTCTCTGTGGTTGGAAAGCTTTGTTTCTTTAGGAAATACTTGGTAGTAAAAGATTTTTGTGGATGGCTTTATAGTTAGAATTTGTACGAATTGTTTTATATCGAGAAGTTTTGTCGAATGTTTTGTGAATTGTTTTAAGACGAGGTTTTACAGCGTGTTTTTGTGAATGTTTCTCAAATGGA
>NW_021591058.1:0-262 GCF_001605985.2 Dendrobium catenatum
TATTTTCTCAGACTTACAAGCATTGATGATCTTTGATTTCGTTTGAAATAGCTTTCTTATTTAAAGTAATTTTTCAGTAAAAAAATTTTCACTACAAAATTATTTTATTTTTAAAAATTATTTTATAAAAAATAATAAAAAAGCTGTCGCAAATGAAATCTCAATTTCCTGCATCAAATGAGGTCTTGCGAGCTGGATTTTTAATAATTATGTATAATCACGTTTTCTTGATAAAACATGAAATCAATTCACGTTTTATAAA
>NW_021591059.1:0-284 GCF_001605985.2 Dendrobium catenatum
CACAAAAATATAAATCAAAATTAAGAAACCAGAAAAATAGATATAACACACAAAAACATATCAAGTTTGTAGAGGATTTTATTTAAGCATTAAGATCGATCACACATAGTCTTATTCTTAATGTGCTAAAAGTATCAAAAGATAGTGATTATGTAAAAATATCTACAAGTTGATTTTTAGTTGAAACATGATTCAATTCAATTTCTCCTTTGGATATATGATCTCTTATGAAATGATGTCTTATGTTTATATGTTTGATTTTAGAATGTTGAATAGAATTTTTT
>NW_021591060.1:0-300 GCF_001605985.2 Dendrobium catenatum
AATGATAAAGATGTTCATATTCCTTCTGACGTTATTTGCTTTTGATGTAGGAAGCCTGAACATATGAAAAATTAGTGCCCTAATTTAAGAATTTTTCCTACGAAAGAAAAGGGCAAAATGAAGCAAAATTTAAACTGAGGAAATAATGAAAGGAAAAAAATCTCATGGGTAGATCTAGTTTCTGAAGCATCGGATCAGGAGAGAGATAATGGTTAAAAGCCTTTCGTGTTTTTGTGTTATATTTTTATTTAGTGATTTTGTTTTGTTTATTCCTTAAAATATTCATTTTCGTGAAAGTTT
>NW_021591061.1:0-231 GCF_001605985.2 Dendrobium catenatum
TTTAAATCAATCACATGGAATACTATATCATTTTCAAGCCTTGTTAAATTTTTTTTTTTTTGATTTGCTATTGTTCTTTTGTGATCCCTCCTTTTTAATATGTAAAAAGGGGGAGAAGTTTATGAATGTCCTTTTTGTCGATCCTGAACCTTTACTGCTAATTATTTTCATAGTATTTTACCATCATTAAAAATGGGGAGATTGTTGCAAACCTATTTTCACGACCTGTGT
>NW_021591062.1:0-345 GCF_001605985.2 Dendrobium catenatum
ACTTATACTTGGACTCTTGAACAAAATCTAAATGGATAAATAAAAAATCAAATCCAAATAAAAATGAGCATTGAACTTGAACAAGACTCAGACTGTAGGGGCTCGAACGAATAGAAGAGACTCATTTTGAGTCTGAACTGTACTTTGACCAAAACTTGAACGAATGCAAATAGAAGACTCTAACTAAAGCGATAAGAGACTGGACTTTCAAGACTACTAAAATTTGAAACTCAACCATATCATGAATATAAAATCAGACTCAAATCAAACTCAAGAAAATGATATCAAGTCCAACCAAAGACTTGAACCTCTGAGTTTAGACTTGAACTCATGCTATACAACATT
>NW_021591063.1:0-397 GCF_001605985.2 Dendrobium catenatum
CATTTAAGGTGTGTCTCTCATTCACATTATCATTAACTGTCCTCAATAACATATGATGAACTAGGGCCCTAGAGAACTACAATTCAATAGTTCAAAAAAACTAATCGAAGGGGGATCTCTCGACCTTGACAATGAGGTAATTTGTCTTAAATTGGCTTGGCTAACCAATTTTTTCACTATATCTCCAACTTTATATCTGACAAGAGTATTATAATGCCTCTATATGGACATAATTGTTGACATCTACTATATGGACATAATTGTTGACATCTACATCTATAGAAAAGTAACTTAAATAAATTAACTTTCAGAAGAGATAATGTAAGTAAAATAAAAGATCTCATAATTTGACCATCTTCAATCATGATTCAAAAAATCTTTGAATAATGATTACATC
>NW_021591064.1:0-221 GCF_001605985.2 Dendrobium catenatum
AATATAACTCATTCAAATAGCAACTATTCAAACATGAAGGATACTGAAGAAACTGTTTGAGTAGAAGGGAGTTGGGAGGTTTGGTGGAATATGATACTGAAGTTGGTATTTGGTTTCAAGGACATAGGCTATGATGTGTCCTAAGGCTAGATTGGGTTTTCTTTTATGACCCAAATCGCGGATCGTGGTTAAGTGATCAATGTATCAAAAGATTAAATCCG
>NW_021591065.1:0-203 GCF_001605985.2 Dendrobium catenatum
GTGACCTGC
Source organism: Dendrobium catenatum (assembly GCF_001605985.2). Taxonomy (NCBI): domain Eukaryota; kingdom Viridiplantae; phylum Streptophyta; class Magnoliopsida; order Asparagales; family Orchidaceae; genus Dendrobium; species Dendrobium catenatum. The sequence continues at coordinate 10 of NW_021591065.1, forward strand.
TTCCACCAAAGCCCTCACCTTGTCCTCCTTTATGGTTCTCGACTTTGCTTCCAAGTTAAACTCGTATGATTCCAACATTGAATCATCTCACCCCTCTACGAATGATTCAAAGACAACATTAAACCAATTGCTCGAAGGTAGAAAGTGGAATGAATTCCATACCTTCGTCGCCATCTCATAGACAGGGGTGGAAC
>NW_021591066.1:0-232 GCF_001605985.2 Dendrobium catenatum
ATCCCTACTTTCTTTTTTTTGGTTGACTGTTATTATATAACATATAAATATAATATAGATAGAAATGCATGCATGCATGCATGTTTGACCGGCAACTAATTCCTCACATTTTAGTCTACAGCACTGTTACCATTCGTGCTCTGATCTGTATTGGTGGCTGTTGCTTCAAGAAGAAAGAATGAAATTAAAACTGCAACGACAACATGAAATTTTTATTTTTAAATAGTTTTGG
>NW_021591067.1:0-302 GCF_001605985.2 Dendrobium catenatum
GATATTATATTTAATTATTAATATATCATTAATTTTTAAATTAATTTAAATTAGATAATTATTTTATGAACTAATTATACTATTAATTTACTCAATTATTATTATTTTAACTTATATTAATTAAGTTAAGGGGTTTGCCTTTCATCTCCTCTTCGGCTTCGTTGCTTCGCAGGAGGTGTAAAGATTTCACGCGTCGCTTCTTCGGCTCCTTCGTCCTTCGTGGCTGTTCGACTTCGCTCCTTCGTCGACTTTCCCTTCCTATCGAATCGGAAGTTACGACGTTTTGATCGGATTCAACAACG
>NW_021591068.1:0-287 GCF_001605985.2 Dendrobium catenatum
TATGACCTAAGGCAGGAGATTAGTTAGTGCACTATGATCCTTCTACAAAAATCTACAAATAGTGCACGACAGTCTACCTGTACGAAGCAGCGAATAACTCCATTCAGAAGCTGCTACGCCACGCCACCGGATCCGCAACTTCTATGCAAGCGGACAGAAGGCGTCTATAAATGTTTCAAAAATACCCCCTACACGTGCACTATAAATTGTATACACATAGGTACACTAAAGGGGAAAGTACAATCTCAACCCGCATGGGCCCCGGCGAGCGTGTTATTGGTACACAC
>NW_021591069.1:0-353 GCF_001605985.2 Dendrobium catenatum
CTTCGTTTGGAATTTAGTTGGAGTTTCCCATTTTGATGATTTAGAAATGAATTAAAATTATTTAATTGATATAATATTTTTATGGGCTCCGAAAATTCGCATCCCGACTTCCTCTCTTTCGGGAGAGTTTTAACCGATTAAGTTTATGAGTAAATTTTCAGAAGGCAGATTGGATTTGTAAATAAGTCACTGCCTAGAGATTTCGCACTCATTTTGTGAGGATATGAGTTTTTGTGGGAAGAAGCGTGTGGTGTAGGTCTTGGAAGGGACGGACGGGCAGAAGGGCTGATTGGCGGGATTTCTGGGTGGTCGGAGAGGAGTTGACTGGACTGTAGAGGATTTGGTTGAAGGGA
>NW_021591070.1:0-276 GCF_001605985.2 Dendrobium catenatum
TTTTCAAATAAATGAGGTCTGGTGATTGAATAACCTTTCGCAATAGTACGATTAGACATGGATTGAAATTCAAAAGCTTTTAAAAATTTATTTTATGAAAACCTACTCTAAAACCACTTGAAAGTTCGTTAGGGATGTTAAGCCCTATAGCTGGCCCAAGGCTAACAAAAAGAGAGGTGAATTGGATAACTTTAAAACCAAAGATAAAACTCAAACCAAATCACCACAAATAAAGTGCAGAAAAAAAATAAATGCGGAAGAGATAATAAGAAAAGA
>NW_021591071.1:0-233 GCF_001605985.2 Dendrobium catenatum
CTAAAATTTCAGCTCAAATTGATTGAACTTGTAAACTTGAGGGAGGCCAAAATTGATTTATTTTGGACCTGAGTTGACCCCCCCCCCTTTGTCTACATCACCACTTCTTCTTCTCATCCCCTCCGGAAATCTTGCGAGCTTTTTCCAGCCTTTCGTCTTGGTTTCTAATCTCTTCGTCTCTCCGCATGTGCCGCTTCATCTGTATCCTTCTTCTCTAAGTGAAGCAACTTTAG
>NW_021591072.1:0-351 GCF_001605985.2 Dendrobium catenatum
AGAAAATTACCTTCACAGCCAGCGAGGTCCCGTTGTTGCTTCCGATCAAAATGTCGTAACTTCCGATCGAAGGGAAAGTCGTCGAAGGAGCCAAGTCGAACAGCCACAAAGGAGCCGAAGAAGCGACGCGTGCAATCTATACACCTCCTACAAAGCAACGAAGCCGAACAGCAACCGACAAAAAGAGAAGATGAAAGGTAAACCCTAGACGCCTCTAAGTTATTATTGATTAACTTAATAAGTTGGAATTTAAAGTATGAAACTTTTTCTTATGAAAAGGCATAAGAAGCGCATGCAATATATGACCTCTACAGAAAACTTAAGGGCTCTTGAGCGGGGTGGAAATTTGGA
>NW_021591073.1:0-683 GCF_001605985.2 Dendrobium catenatum
AGATTCCTTTGGTGTTTTTAGCATAGATTGAATGATTGAATAGAAATTTTTGGGGAAAGATGATTAATCAATGAATAATTACTTTGCTAATTATTCATTGATTAATCCTTTGCTTAATCAAGCTTTAAGTTGATTTGTATGCCTAGGTTGTGCACATACCACCTAGCCTAGGCTCTCCTAGTTTTAAGAACTTGATTGTATTGTTATGTATGTTTCATTCATGCTTATCCAAGGGTTAGAGAGGATATTGATTATAAACCTATAACTTAGTGTCATTAAGGACAATAATTAAGGACCTTTGTTTAGAAAACTTTGATTCATTCTAGAATTAGAATACATATCTTTTTGACTCAAAACTTTGAACACTTAAACTTAGTGACATTCTCAGCCCGTAGAAAAATTTTCACTATTTTTAGAGATCATTAAAACCCTTAATCAATTCTCTTAAGTTTAAACCTTATTTAAGCCCTTAGACCTTCCAGAAATTACAATAAATCAAATTTAAATCCAAAAATTACACATAATACCTCTAACATACCAGAATCAAACCCTTAATCAATGCAAATTAAAATCAATTTAATTTGACAGCAAATTTGGTCTTAATTTAACTTTAAGTAAAGTTTTAATATTTAATTAATTTAATTAATTAATAATAATTAAAAATTCTAGAAGATTCTCTAATA
>NW_021591074.1:0-267 GCF_001605985.2 Dendrobium catenatum
CAATCAGGATCTACTATTCTCTAAAAATATTAAACCTCCATAATTTAGTTAAAATCAAGAAGTCAACATTTTAGGCAACCTTAGGTCAAAACGGGTCAAAACTTCTAAAATTCATAACTTTTAATAGAAAATCCCAAATTGAACGTACTACCTATCTAATAGCTCATAATTAGGTCTAATATCTATTAAAAATTTGAAACCCTTAAGATCAACTCTAATTCTAAAAGTCATGTTTTGCTCCTTTAGTTAGTATACCTGGATAACTCT
>NW_021591075.1:0-590 GCF_001605985.2 Dendrobium catenatum
TCAGGTATGTGATAGATCATAGATTTGCAAATAATTTATCACACACTTTAAAGTTTGCGAAGAATTTATAAGAGAATTACAACAAGCATAAAATACATTTCTCATTTATTCATCCCTCTGCTATATAAAGAATTAAGGCAACAATTCAATTGCATTTGCAATCTTCTAGTTGATTGCATGTGTGAAGCCTAATCTATATAATATTATATAACTGGCATGCAAAACCTTGAACTCATAGACTTAGGCTTTGTTTGAGGAAAATTTATTAGGTGCAGAGTGCGCACCGTCCATACAAATATTGGGTACCTAGCGGTACCCAGCAGTACCGAGTGCGGGTACCGCTAGGTACCAAATACTTGTGCGGATGGTGCTCCCCGTCCGCACTCCGCACCTAATAATCTCTCTTGTTTGGGACGGCTTTTTTAGAGTAACCTTTTAGTAAAAAAATTAAAAAAGTTGTGCTAAAAAACTGCACTTTAAACAATAAAAAAGCCGTCCCAAATATTCCCCAAACAAAGCCTTGGGTTAACGCTTTGTTGGGAGCAGCTTTCTTAATGCTTTCTAAATCAGCTTTTTAGTGAACTACAAAT
>NW_021591076.1:0-315 GCF_001605985.2 Dendrobium catenatum
TAGGTTATTTGGATAAGTCAAATTTTTTGAAGGTTCTTTTATAAAAATAGAACTTAATAACTTGTCTAAATGATTGGCATACACTTAGTTTATTTTCTTAATTTTTTTATTATTTTGGCTTTCCTATGGAACGTAAATGTGAATTATGAGATATATTTATGATTATAGATAATATTACTTTGGTAAAAGATTTATGGTGATAAAGATATGCACGCATAGAGATAAAAGAAGCTTACAAAGAAGAGTTCTGATGTGAAAAACTTCAATTATACAATTTGACCCGATTGAAATAATCCCAAATATATATAAGACTGT
>NW_021591077.1:0-611 GCF_001605985.2 Dendrobium catenatum
TAATTGTGAGTGCTAAGTGCTAACTGCTAAATTCATTTAAAAATTTATTGGCTCAATGTGAGTGCTAAAATTTTCTTTCTTATGCAGATTTGGTTCCTGAAGTATACTTCTTTTTATGCTCCTATGTATGCTGACAAAAGGCCCCGTTTTCTACAATGGGCTGATGATATTGTATATACTACAGAGGTGATCATTAACTTATTTTGCTAATATAAGAAAAAGTCAGATTTATAATGTCCTCCAAGCAGTTTTCCAGACTGAAATGAATATGGTTAATGTCAATAAATATCCATCAGACAGCCCTCCATACCCTGATTCCCCTCATGAAATATCCACCCATCAAAATAACCCCCCCAATCTCCCCATCATACCCCATATTCTCAGCAAGACCCCCACCAATCTCCTCAGCAAGACCCCCACCAGTCTCCTCAGCAACCACACTTAAGTTTTTCTGCTGAAACACTTGAATCTCTATAAGAAAGAATAATCAAATCCTGCCAAGAAACATGCACAAAACTTTTTCTTGAATTTGAAGATAGGCTGAACAGAAAGTTTGAAGACCTAACTGAAAGAGTTGAAATTATTGAGGTCAAGCTCAATAAGTACATTGA
>NW_021591078.1:0-220 GCF_001605985.2 Dendrobium catenatum
ATCCTATTGATTCATATCTCAAGGATTTGATTCCAGTAAGGAGTGTATCAGCTCTGGCCATAACCGATATTTCGTGGTGCCATTTGGCGACAAAACCACTCGGTTCAGAGGGCCCCAGGTCATAACCGTTTATCCTGCAGTGCCATTTGGCGGCGAACTGCCGGTCAGAGGACACGTACCACGTCCTTATTTGCAGGAGATTATTTGAGAATGGATCCTG
>NW_021591079.1:0-250 GCF_001605985.2 Dendrobium catenatum
AGCAGGAAATCTTCCAAGTTACAAAACAATAGGTCCCCCAACAACAGAAAAAGAAAAAGATTACAAACTGACTCAGACCTAGTCTACCCAATCTTAAACTGGTTCCAAATTGTAGTCCGATCGTATAAACCTGAAACGTGAGCACATAAGATAGTCATAGGGAAATAAGGAATGTTTGCTATCATCAAAATCATAAATCATAGATCTCCAACACTTCAATCTGATTATACCCCTTAGCAACTAATCTAGC
>NW_021591080.1:0-243 GCF_001605985.2 Dendrobium catenatum
GCACAGTTATGCCACCTATCCTCAAACTTAGAACCTATTAAAACATCAAACAATTATCCAATGTGCTGTGTAGAAGAATATGTTATTAAACTTATACTTTTATATTTAATTAGAATAAGACATAAATTAAAATTAATCATGTTAATAAAGTCATGTTAACATGATATTAAAGTTAATAATGTTAATAAATTCTTTTAAATTAATATTTAATTATTTTAAAATATATTATTAAAGTTAATAACA
>NW_021591081.1:0-219 GCF_001605985.2 Dendrobium catenatum
AATTTAAACATCAATGCTTGTCAATCCAGCCGGCACAGATCAAAAGTATTTATTGCTATATGATGATTTATAATATGGTGATGTGTTAGACTAGTCCAGCCGGTCTAGCACTAGGGTTGGCCCCTGGTTTACACCAGGCAGACCAAATAGCTGCCGGCTCCCCTTGTGGGGCCTGTTGAAATTTTGTTTAATATGAATTAGGTTGTTAGACCTAATGTT
>NW_021591082.1:0-278 GCF_001605985.2 Dendrobium catenatum
GATTGAGTGACCAGTGGTTCTCCCTTATATTTATGTAGATATCAATTGATCTATTTTTAATTATATTATTTTTCAAGAAACTCTTATATATTTAGGTATTTTTAATTACTTTGAAATTACCTATTTTATCAAATCCTAATTTTGGGAGATCCGCTATTTCATGAAATTTTAGACATGGATTCCAGATATGAAGAGCAATCATGGGGGAAAGGATTAGTGGGTGATTGAGTTCCAATCATTTACTAATTCCTCCATTAGGTGTCTTTCCTTTTATTTTT
>NW_021591083.1:0-270 GCF_001605985.2 Dendrobium catenatum
TAGCTATCTCTTGACACTTGATCCCATAACCAAGATGGGAATTCGTGGGAGGATTACCTGAATCATGCCGATCTTTGTTAAATCCCAGCCGTCCCTTGACACCTGATCCCACGACCAGGATGGGAATCCGTGGAGGCTCACTTGGATCACGCCTATCTTCTTTTATATTTGGGTTGCTGATTTGAGAAGGATTATATAAAGGCAATTATGCATGATTTTGTAGTTATTTATTTCTTTATTAAGATATCTTGTATAGATCTATAAATAGAG
>NW_021591084.1:0-318 GCF_001605985.2 Dendrobium catenatum
CTCTTCAAGTTTCCCCCAAAAAAACGAAGCTACAATGACTGCCAAATGCACTTACAAAGTGTCATGTCATAGCTTAAATAGAAGATCTCAGGACGATACTAGTATCGTCCTGTACGATCATTATTATTTAAGCCCAATCAGCCGGGATGATTTGAGAAGATCAGAAGAAATTTGTTCATATCGTCCCGGACGATAATATATCATCCTAGACGATAAGAACAAATGATTGAATATAGTCCTGAACATCGCCATGAAAAATAGCTGTCTGATGTCCAATCATCCAGCGTATCGGCCTGGACGATTTTGCGATCGTCCAGG
>NW_021591085.1:0-610 GCF_001605985.2 Dendrobium catenatum
AATTGAAAGGGAGTGATTGTAATTGAGTGAATAAAAGCATACACACATATAAGGAGATCATAAAAAATTTATACTAATCGTACTGGACGATATCCGTTCGTACGGGATGATTAGACAGTTATCTCCTATTGAGCACATGGAACGAATAGGAACTTGCTTAAAATTTTTTTTCTAAGTCCTATTCGTTCAGGACGAATTTTACAATCGTCCAGGACGATTAGTTCTCTGTAAAATGTTTGTTCAGACAAAATTAAATTATTATCAATGGCGATTGGTCCTCTGGAAAATTTTCGTCCAGGCGAAACTAATAATCTTCAAGGACGATCGGGTCTCTGGAAAATTTTCATCCATACGAAATTAAATTAACGTCAATGGCGATTGGTCCTCTGGAAAATTTTCGTCCAGACGAAATAAATAATCGTGCAGGACGATCGGTCCTCTGTAAAAATTTCGTCCAGATGAATAAATTTTTGTCCAAACGATTAACCGACTTAGAACGGTTTTCAGCAGTTTCTAGAACCGATCTAGTGATAACCGTTCGTACCGGACGAACCTAGTTCGTACGGGACGATCACTGTACGAAGACATTTCATACACATATACAAATGGG
>NW_021591086.1:0-324 GCF_001605985.2 Dendrobium catenatum
TGGGCCACACAACTTCCAAGAGCAATGTATTCAGCTTTGGCAGTGGAAAGAGCAACAGAGATTTGCTTCCTACTAGACCAAGAGACCAAAGATTTTCCAATGAATTGACAAGTTCCAGAAGTGCTCTTTTTATCCACCTTGCATCCTGTAAAATTAGAGTCAGAAAAACCAATAATCTCAAAAGAAGTGCTATGTCTAGGGTACCAAATCCCTAATCCTTGTGTCCCCAAAAGGTATCTAAAAATTCTCTTAACAGCAGTCATATGAGATTCCTTAGGGTCAGCCTAAAACCTAGCATAAAGGCAAACACTAAACATGATGTCA
>NW_021591087.1:0-228 GCF_001605985.2 Dendrobium catenatum
CAGAGGATACATGATCAGAGCGCAAGGTGATACAGCTAATCGATTCAGATACACGAGAGTTCTTGAGACATCCCCTCGACAGAGTCGAGTTTTCTCCCACCTGGGGAGAATGATGAGGACATCGGAGAACAACGGCTACGATTTTTTTAGTTATTTATTTATATGTTTTTGTACTAGTTTATTTTATATTATTGTTTTTTCATTTATACCCTTATGGGTGGTCATGTA
>NW_021591088.1:0-657 GCF_001605985.2 Dendrobium catenatum
ATACACGGATACGCCTCTGATACGTGTCAGATACGGCTTTGTCGTATCCAATTAAAATACTATTTAATTTCAAAAAAACATGCGTATTGGATACGCGTGTCCATTTAAAAACAAAAAAAAACCGAAAAAAAGACCCGTCGTATTTACTTCCACGGCTACGAGCGAGGTTCTCTCATTTCCGAGATGGATTCGAGTCTCTTGAAAATATGAGAATATTAGAAATTGCTAATATTTCATTTGATGAGACTGAATTAGAAGCTATGATATTTCTTGAAGATGATATAGAAGTTCAAAGACAAACCACTAAAGAAGCTAATCATATCATTCCTTCTATTGAATAGTTAAAACTTCCTGTGCTAGACAATTTATGTTTATGCTTTTGTTGTTGTACTAGACATTTAATGCTTACTTTTATTTTGAAATTATAAGCTACAAGGCTACAAATTATGTTCCTTTCAATTTTTTTTGCAATTTCAAATATTATGCTTTGATTGCTTTCTTAATTTTTATGTATGATTTATAAATTATAATACTGTGTCCGAGCCGTACCCGTATCCAGTATTTTTAAGAATTGATGTGTCTCGTATCCGTATCATGTTGTATCTGTGTCGCCGTATCCATATCGGTGCAACATAGTATATCACACATTAATCATCT
>NW_021591089.1:0-270 GCF_001605985.2 Dendrobium catenatum
AATTTACCAATAAAGGCATCAAACCAGCAATAAACTTAATCGGCTATAGGAAATCAGATAAAATTCATAAGGTTTAAGAGATAATTATTAAAATAACCCCTAAACACCTACATGGGAGCCAAAGACCATGTTGTATTTGTACACGTGACATCTAAGGATGCCACACTAGTCAAGATATGAATTTAAGTTCAAGTTCAATCCTTCTCCTTGATAGGATGGGAGTCGACCCAACTTGAAATAATGAACGAATGTATGATTATGATATCGACT
>NW_021591090.1:0-480 GCF_001605985.2 Dendrobium catenatum
TAGGAATGCCAATCGATTCAACTAATTGTATGTGAAAAGACAAAATGCATCATTTCTAAGGAGGAAATAGATATGTTCTAGACTGACTAGATGAAAATAGTGCCTAAGTGTATGTATAGTGAAATTATGTCTAGGATGTCTACCCGAAGATGTCAGTCCTAAACTACATGTAGAATCGCGAAGGGTATAACATGCTAGAAATCACCAAAGGGGTAATAGGCTGACCAATGTAGGGTGTCCGCTAGAATTATAAATGAGGCGGGACCCTATATTTTAAATTATCCTAGCTAATAAGTGAGTGTGACTCGATTCTACAAAAAATAATCAACGAAGCGTGAGGTGTCACCAAATTGGGATTGTCACATAACTAACCTAGTTTCAAACAGTAACAATTATTTATTAAATGGTGTGAATCCTAATTATTATATTTTTATATTTTGCTAGCATGCGGTTCTCTGAATAAATATTTTGGTAATTTCC
>NW_021591091.1:0-795 GCF_001605985.2 Dendrobium catenatum
CTAAGATCTTCCCTAAGGCCAGCTCTAAACATAGACATAATTTGTGTTGGGGTAGCAGATTCCTCGCCGTTGCAACGAATCAGGAAATTGTCAAAGGCGGAGATGTAATCTTTAACAGGCTTGCTCCCCTGGGTTAGTCGATTCCACTTATCCAGAAGCTTAGGGTAGTATGAAGGTGGTAAGTATTTCTTCCTAAGTTCTTACTTCATGGTCCTTCAATCGCTGATGGGGTGTTCACCGCGAGCTTCGCGCATGTTCTCTAAGTTGGTCCAATACAGGTTGGCTCAACCAATTAGCTTCATCTCGGCGAACCTGACTTTCCTAGCTTCCGAGATGTTGTACCATTTAAAGTAGCTGTCCATCGATTTGAGCCAATCCAGGAAAACTTGGGGGCAAGGGTTCCGTCGTAGGTTGGAGCGTCAATCCTAATGTTTTTTAGTAATTGAGCGTCGTTGTCTCTCCAAGGGTTGTTATCTACTAACGGTTCATGATGGGGTCTCGGGTTATAACGGTAATGGTCTCTAGGAGGGCCATTATCTCTGGGCGGCTCACGCTCAGCTCGGTTGTCATCGCCATATGGTGAGTGCGGCCTGGAGGGTGTATAAATAGCGGGGTTCCCGATACGCTCGATGTTATCTAGACGGTCGCTTGTATGGCGCTAAAGTCTGCTAAATCCGTCTGAGTGTTGCGCACTTGTTGGTTCAAAGTGCCAAGTTGCCCCACAATAAGGTCGAGAGTCGCTTGGATGTGCTCCGGATCCATGGGAGAAGGTTAGGGGTCACTAGGAGAGGTAAC
>NW_021591092.1:0-280 GCF_001605985.2 Dendrobium catenatum
CATGCTCTTTTTGTATATTTAAGAATTCTAATTTCAAGCTAGCATGAGTTTTCTTTAATTTCCTATATGATGCATGAATTTTTTCTGAATCCGATTTGTGCAACTTCAGTGCGATTGTTTTCTCCTTTGTCTTCTCACCTGCAACAAGATTTCTTTGATTCACCCCTTGCTCATAAGCAATGAGTGAGCCAACTAAGTTATCAATGGAATAAGTATTCAAATCTTTGGATTCAGTAATTGCAATAATTTTTGCATCATAAGACGAAGGTAAGCATCTCAA
>NW_021591093.1:0-401 GCF_001605985.2 Dendrobium catenatum
GTTCTAAGTCGGTTAATCATTTGGACGAAAATTTTACAGAGGACCAATCGTCATGTACAATAATCTAATTTCGTCTGGACGAAAATTTTACAGAGACCAGATCGTCCTGGACGATAATTAATTTCGTCTGGACGAAAATTTTACAGAGACCAAATCGTCCTGGACGATAATTAATTTCATCTAGACAAAAATTTTATAGAGAGCAACTCATTTTTTGACAATAATTAATTTCATCTGGATGAAAATTTTACAGAGACCAGATCGTCCCGAACGATATTTAATTTCGTCCCGGACGAATAGGACTTAGAAAATTTTTTCAAGCCAGTTCTTATTCGTTCCATGTGCTCAGTAGGAGATAACTGTTTGATCGTCCCGTACGATCTGATATCATCTCGTACGAT
>NW_021591094.1:0-239 GCF_001605985.2 Dendrobium catenatum
AGATGTCGGTCCTATTTTCAAATAACTGTACCACCCACCCATCTTACATAATTGACTCGACAGCATGGTTTTGAATCGATTAGGTGGTTAGCTGGCTCCCCCATCCAGGCCGGGATAAGCCCAGGTTTTGCACTACATTAGCTAGGACACGGGTCTTAGTGTTTCGTAGAGCACTAAGCCCAACCTAGATTTATGATTCGAAGTTACTACATTCGATCTCGTAGTATGCCTTAAATAGT
>NW_021591095.1:0-297 GCF_001605985.2 Dendrobium catenatum
TTAAGCTCCTCCATAGCCTTAGGGGCTGTTTGGCAACAACCAGGAACTCGAGTAAAATTTAGTAAATACAACAAATCCAAATTTACTAAATCCTTAGGGTGTTAAATCCTAAAAACTTCATGGCAAGACCTATGTTAAATGTTGATCAGCTGTTTGATAACAAATTTCAAATTTTATGGTGGTTACGTATTTAAATGTGAGCATATTCATAACTATTATTTTGAAAACCGGATCGGACCAGCCGGTTCAACCGTGAACTAGTCTTATGGCCGGTTCAGTCCTCCTGAATAATCGATC
>NW_021591096.1:0-330 GCF_001605985.2 Dendrobium catenatum
AATAATGAGTATAGAGTTTGAGATGAGTTTGATGGGAAAGTGTCCTACTTTTTGGGATTTAGCATAAAACAATTGGAGGAAGGAACTTTTTAAAATCAAACAAAATACATAAAGGATATTTTGAAGAAATGTGAGATAGATAAAGCCAAGCCAATTAACATTCCCATGACTTCTAGTGCTCCATTGGATAAGGACCCAAGTGGTAAATCTATTGATTAGAAGAAGTATAGAGGCATGATTGGATCCTTACTTTACTTGACTGTGAGCCGACCTGATATTATGTTTAGTATTTACCTTTGTGCTAGATTTCAAGCTGATCCTAAGGAATCC
>NW_021591097.1:0-363 GCF_001605985.2 Dendrobium catenatum
TGGTGGCCAGTGGATCTCTCAAACATTTATAAATGGGATTAATTTTAGTTATACTATTTTCTTAAAATTATATTGATTTAATAATTATGTATTTTAAATCATTTTAAAATTACGTATTAATAAATCGCTTTAATTTTTGGAGGATCCACTTAATGAGATTTTAAATATAGACTATGCTTATGAATGGCATTCATGGGGGGAGGATTAGTGGATGATTGAGTCCCAATCATTCACTAATCGCTTCATTAAGCGTGCTTACCCTTTTTTTTATCATATTTTGCATGTATAGGATGCACGAGCACCTAGCCTAGGGCATCCTAAATTTTAGTGTTTTGTGTGTTTACTTTTTTTATCCACTTCCTT
>NW_021591098.1:0-300 GCF_001605985.2 Dendrobium catenatum
TATATTTGTCTCAAAACATTCATATTAGGTCTTCAAGGCCTACAACTATAAGAATTCACTAATAAAGGCACGAAGCCTACGAAACCCGATCCTCAGTCAATAGCTCGGCTGAGTTGACAAAGTTCAAGCTACAAATAGAAATGACCCCCAAACACCCCGATGATGACCGTGTTAAATGCATATCTCAACCGGAGGGGTTTCCAAATATTTTTCAAATATCTCCCAAATATCCAAAGTTTATTTCAAATAGTCCATAGCTCCACCCAAAATTCCAAAAATTCCAAATATTTCTCAAAATTC
>NW_021591099.1:0-219 GCF_001605985.2 Dendrobium catenatum
TATGATAAGGTAGTTGTTGTACAATTGTATAGCTCCTGATTAGTGTATATGATTTTTTTGAAAATGAATACAAATATATATATATATTGATGTTTTGATTGATATTTTATTTATGCTGCTATTTTGATTGATAAAAAAAATTAGATAGCTCTGATTGTATAAATTAAAAGATAAAAAAACTTCCAAATTAGATTATGGCATCACTACCACCGCCATACC
>NW_021591100.1:0-203 GCF_001605985.2 Dendrobium catenatum
CATCTAGAGTGCGAAAATGTTGGGTACCTTTTCGTTCTGATGAAGTTGAAAAATTTTCTTAATTGTTCATACTGGACGAATATGGTTCGTACTAGACAATCATCATGTATAAAAATATTTCATACAAGTTTGTATAGGTTCATATGCAACAGCTTTTGAATTAATTGTATGTACAAAAATTTGATCATATTGTTTGATCGTAT
>NW_021591101.1:0-383 GCF_001605985.2 Dendrobium catenatum
TGAGAGTTTGTGTACAAAGTTACTTCAGAAATTTAAATTTTTTATCTCTCTTCTTTATCTCACGTGATTCTAATTATTTATCTTATATAATTTTTTACTTTTTATCATTTTTATTACAACTATTTGAATTAGAACAATCTTCATTATTTTAGAATAAATGAGTTGACTTGATCTTGCGAAATTAAGTTTGAAATTTGTCTTGAAGTAGATCAATTAGTCAAACTCAAGCTCAAATTTGGGGTGGCTCAACTTCGACTTAACTCATTTACGTACTATGTGATATGCATGTGGAGAGAAAGAAATGAAAAGAGTTGGATGTATAGATAATCAAGATAATCAAGAGTTGGATGTATAATATAAAAAATATCCACCTCATAAAGGCC
>NW_021591102.1:0-236 GCF_001605985.2 Dendrobium catenatum
TGCATTAGTAGCAATCCAGCCGCCGAGGCCCTAACTCCGGCCGCCGACACGCTCAGTGTCACGACCCGACCCGATCCGGGACGAACCCCGCTCGCACCGGGCAGCGACAAAACCTTTTATCCAGGATCTGGTTTTGGAATTTGGTTACTAAACTGAATCTTCCAAATAATTAACTCAAAACAACACACAAACATAGAATAACAGAGCTACTATAAGTCACCAAATGCAGCGGAACA
>NW_021591103.1:0-329 GCF_001605985.2 Dendrobium catenatum
AGTCACCGGGGGCTACGACCCGGTGGTTTCGCCCGTAGCACCTCTACCCGGTTGGATAGAGGCGACTGACGTCATTAGCTCCTTGTCCTTTTATTTCCTCGACCGGTACCGTTCCTCGTAGTTCATGCCAATAAAGAAAGGAAAACAGAGAAAATAGGGATTAGAAACACTTTTAATAAATAATAATAAAATAATTGAAATTCACTGAAAATAGAAGACGTACCTTTCTTCGGGCTTGAGTACTGGCTTGGTTGAATGTCTTTTGAACTTTTCATTTTTAAAGCATGCTTTATATTCTGCAACATTTACTTTGAGGCACAAGAAATGGA
>NW_021591104.1:0-994 GCF_001605985.2 Dendrobium catenatum
CTTTTTAGCTCATAAATGGGAGTGTCCTGGTTCATTCCCCCACTTTCCCCCTTTCTTTGGCCTTTTGGTTTCTCCCCTAGCTCTTGTCCCGTGGTTATTTTTTCCTGCACCCATGGCTGCCTTTTTCTATCCTCGTGAAGCCTCTTCGACTGATGTTCCAGGCCGCCAGCTGGCCTTGTGTTTCCCCCTTTTGGATTGGTTCGGCTGGAGGAAATTAGGGGCTATTTGGCTGCCTCTTTTCAACTATATAGATGGGTGGTTTTGAGAATAAAAAAAGGAGTTATGTGAAGAATTTTTGGAGCAAAAAACCTACGTGTTTTCTTCTTGGAAAAGCTTTCGAGCTTGTACTTCTTCTTGGGAAAGCTTGCGAGCTTGTCCTCTCTTCGATTTCGTCTTAGGCTTCTTATCTCTTTCTTCTCTCTGCAAGTTCCACGCCACTTGTATCTTTTTTCTCAAACAATGGAAAGCAGTTTTAGGAGTTTTTATGGTATAAGTTTGTAAGTGTCGTCTTTATCCTATGAAAGATGTATTTTGTTTTGTTTAAGTGTGGTATTTTGGGTATTTTCTTATTCTAAAAAAAGACCTAGCTTGTATGTAATTTTGCGATCTTTTTGATTGCATTAGTTTAGGTCCAACCCGAATTGGCTCGTGTATAAATGGGTTTGAATTTGCAAATGAGTAAAGAATGTCTAACCCAAACCCGACCCATCGGATTATCAGGTTGACCCGCGAACCCGGACGTTGTTGAGTCGCTAACTCTTTGCTGTTGTGCGGTGTGGGATAAAACTACAGATGCCAGGCTAGTGGGTGGTGAGCCTGTGCGGGTGTGCCAAGAGGTGAGCGTCGTGGCCAAGCGACCGACGGTGAGTGTTGTGTCCGAGCTAGCACCAGACCTGACTCTCAAACCTAGTGCGCTGATGTGCCGTGCACTCATTTGTGGTGCGCTTGTGCTGTCGTGCCGACTACCGACCTACCGCCTATTGACCTAGCGCGG
>NW_021591105.1:0-266 GCF_001605985.2 Dendrobium catenatum
TATCTATGGTGGTTGCATTTTTTTCTTGCTTTAGGATTTTCATCTTTCAATTTGAAAATTTAAAACAATTATGAAACCTAACATAGGCTTTGTTTGCAGCGGCTTTCTTAATGCTTTCTAAAGCAGCTTCTTAGTAAAAAAAATTTAGTACTAAAAAATTGCTATAGAACATAATAAAAAAACCATCCTAAATGAAGCCTTAGCCATCCTAAATGAAGCCTTAGGTTTCATTTGAGACAGCTTTCTTACTGCTTCTTAAAATAATT
>NW_021591106.1:0-231 GCF_001605985.2 Dendrobium catenatum
TGAGATGACCCGACATACTTCTTTGGGAAGAGAATTCTAATCATTTTCTTCGGCTTCATCTATCTTAAGCTCCGACATGAAGTCAGCGAGCTTGACAGGTCGCCTCACAGTCTGGTAATATTCATCCAAACTGTTGATAACTCTCTGAGTTGCAGTCATTTTCTCCTTAGGCTTTTTCAGCTTGGTTTTCTTCTTGGATGATTTCTTCTTTTCAGTCTTTGAAGAACCAAC
>NW_021591107.1:0-2540 GCF_001605985.2 Dendrobium catenatum
AGAAGTCAACGTGAGATTAATTCAAGCACTAAAAAAAGTCAATTTCTATTACATGTGAGGTTAAACTTTAGAATTATCTACAATCTTATAGTACCACCTCTATTAAATATATTTATCGAGGGGTCAATAGAGTAAGTTATACATTTTATTCAAAATTTTCATACTCGTAATGTCGCCGGATAGCCTAACCCCACATCATTTCCTTATTAAGAATTTGATTAGACAATCTCCCCCTTATAATAACTAAATGGAACCACTTATGTCAATAGTGATTTTGGTTGCAATAATTATCCATAGTGCATGTTGCTAGTTGTGCCCTGGATCAATGAGTACGATACTTCATAACTATTGACATTATAAATCTAACTAAAGGGATACAATAACAACATTAAGCCTTTATTCCACTATGTGGGGTCGACTACATAAATCTTTTTTTTTTTTATTGTGTCATGTTAAGAGTTAAATTATGAATAAAATCTAATAAAGAAATGTCATTTCTAATATTTTTTGACCAAGTATTTTTAGGTTTAAATCTACATTTCTTAATATAAGTCAAATCTAATACATTTACTTTCCTAATTGGGACATCGAAAGTCCGTCGTTTTATGTGTCCAAACCATCTAAGGGACTCTCTCTATTCTTATCTTCCACTAGAGCTACTACAACATTTTCACGTATATGCTCATTTCGTATCATGCCTCTAAGAGTAAAGCCACTCATCCACCTGAGCATCATCATCTCTGCAACACTTAACTTAATATAATGCTTCTCTTTTAAGGGGCAAAATTTGGCACCTTAAAGCATTATAGGTCTAACCACCATAGAATATAAATTTTTCTTAAGTTTGAGAGGGACTTTTCTATCACGTCCCAATATATAATTTGGAAGAATTATTCTTTCATCTTTTAATAAATAATAATCATAGCTGTCTAATTTTTTTATTAATATAAATATCAATGAAAATAAAACTATCCATCAAAATATTAATATAAACATTTGTATTTATTTCCCAAAAATCATGTACACTACTCAAAATCTATGCAATCATATCACAACTATTATGTCATGAGCATAAAAGAAAAATGAAAATAAAAAGAAACAAGCCTGAGGAATCATGGTCAATCTCACACTCCAGTTCCATTGCCCAAAAAAAAAATAATTTAATCATATATAATGAGCTTAAGAGCTTGATAAATAATCAGATCCTACAACTAAACTCAACACATGACAAAGAGCAATATGCATGTCAACAATCACATCACACTATATAATCAATATTGAAAGAATTACATATGTCTATCATTTTAACTATTTAACTATAATTTATCAATAAACAACGTAAAGAAATATAATTGTATGTTTGTCTTATCCGGAGCCTCATGCCATAGGATCCTCACGCTTTTTTGAAAACATGTAGAATCATATAATTAGCACATAACTCAGCAAGTAACTAATATCTTATAACTGAAATCAATACATGATAATATATATATATATATATATAGTATATATATTATATTATAAATCTTAACTAAGGATAAATAATGCATGAATGTCTGTTTATGAGTGTTCATGTTTATTTTATGTATCAATTTATCTTTTTTTTAGTTCATAGCATCTCAATCAATTACATTACAATCACAATATCAATAGCAGTCAACATCACTAATGCAAATAACAATATTAGTATCATGATCAATAATGTTAAATAGTGTTAATAACAATAAATATTGTTATAGTTAGTCATAATATCATTATATAGTTCATATCAATATCGGTATAAGTATTTAGATATTTAATGAGTGTTGTTGTGTCCTCGAATATTCGTGGCGGTAGAGAAATATAAAATTTAATGTCTTAGCTTTGTACAAAGATCCAGCACGCAAGCAAATAAAAATGAGGGTGTAGCATTCGTAAGATATACTAGAGTTTTTACATGTAAACCTCTGAAAAGGGAAAAAATCACGGGGCCTAGCCCAGTTTTAATGAATCCATTATTATTTGCAATCGATTACAAATGAGGCCCTTCCTTGGGGGAAGGCATTGGGTTGATGCAAATAATATACATCATATTACATGAGTATTAAAATATTCATTTAGTTGGCAAAACCATAATCGACGGGCGGTAAAGGTCATAAAGACTTTTAGTCTGACGACAGAGGTTGGAAAGATCGTTGTTTGGCGCTGAAGGTCGGAAGGACTGTAGTCGACGAAGGAGGTCGGAAGGATCGTAGTCATCAGGAGACGAAGGTTGGAAGGGTCATAGTCGGCATGCGACGAAGGTTGTAAGGACTGTAATCGATAGGCCATATAGGTCGAAAAAATATTAGTCTTGTGATGCTGGTTGGAGAAACACTACATTAAAACAGCTCATTTTCGACATAATTTCCGGCGGAAAAAAATTAGTCACAAATTTCGACGGATTTTCCGACGAAAAATTGTTAACGAATTTCCGACATATTTTTTGACTGGTTTTCCGACGGATTTTTTTCGAAGGACGGAATTTCAGGCTGATTATCGACGAAAATTAAAAAAATTAA
>NW_021591108.1:0-513 GCF_001605985.2 Dendrobium catenatum
TGACCATCTTCAGGAGTGCCCCGTACTCCTGAGACTTATGGCACTTGGAAGTTCAGAGGGTCAGCAGGAGGATTAGGCATGGCACCAATAGCAGTATTTCTTTGCATCATCTGCATCATCGCCCCCATTTGAGCCATCATCTCAGTCATCTTCTCATTTAACTAAGAGATTTCTCTGTCTTTGGCCCTCATTTTTCGCCTCATATGTCTCTGCATGTCTGCAAGCGTGACATTCTTGTCAGCGAAGGGATTCTCCTCGGCTTCTTCTCTTTCTTCTTCTGCTTGAGAATGACCACCTCTGCCAGTGGTGGACCCAGCTTCACGACGACGGTGATAAACTCGCCTAATCGGCAGTTGTTGGTCGTCGTCATCTTCACCGTCATCATAATAGGCTTCTTCATTAACATTGGTGTGTCTCACCATATAGACAACTTCCATGTCTAGAGTGTTATTTATTTCTTGCATTTCCTCTTCTAAATTTTCTTCCAGAAATTCATTAATATTTTCTTCCATA
>NW_021591109.1:0-638 GCF_001605985.2 Dendrobium catenatum
AGGAATATCAAATATTTATAATGATTGAGAAAAGTTTGATTTTCATCACAAAGTGAAAGATTTATTTTTTTATTTGATAATTCTCTTATAATATTTGATTGTGATCGCTTAAGTTTTAATCATCTTCACCCAATGAAAATGACATGGGAAAAGATTCAAAAACTCAACAAAAGATGGGTTGACTCCTCCTAAATTAAATAGTTTGAATATGACCAAATTGAATTTTAATCAAATAATCAAAACTTAACAACTTTCTTTAAAGAAAATTGTAGTTTCAAATATTTTGAATCTCAATGCTAACGGGAATATAGTTGTTTAGACTCTAACATCCGATTCTAATTTATGAAAAAGATATACTTTGAATTAAATATTATGTCTATTCGACGAAGCCATCATAGACTCTATCGGGAATAGAATCCCTCCAATTCTAACATCCAAGATTAGTCAATAATGGACTAGATCAAATTGTAGTTTGATTTTGATTTGGTGTTTAGCAAAGATTCAAACAAAGATATCGTTGACATCAATAAGGATAGAACCCCTCATGTTCTAACATCCTAGTTCAATGAATGATAGATTTAAATTTGTATGATATCTACTCAATAGTGAATGAAAACATTAGACAATTATTTCAAAAC
>NW_021591110.1:0-1311 GCF_001605985.2 Dendrobium catenatum
CAACAAGCCATAAGAAAGGCCGCAGTAGAGGAACCCACATCTCAGCAACCAGATGACGAAGAGCTGTCAAATCCCAGCTCTCCCGATCTGATGAACTCAAGTGACTCAGATTAAAGTCTCCTCAAATGGTTAAGGATCAAGATACTACCCACGTTTGGTACTATCAATCAAATCCAAAACCTGCAAATCCTTCAACAAATCAGTAAAGCACAAAGCGAGGATCGAAGGAATTTTTCTTCAACAAGTTTGTCAAAGCACAAAGCAAAGGACCGAAGAAAACTATCCCAAAGTTCATGAAAAGCCCAAGGCTGAACTAAGTGGATTCCGTCATCAATGAGTCTGATATGCACAAAGCTCTGGACCGATGACTTTTCGCCACAGATCTAATATAAACCTAAGAGTTTAGGTCACCGGCATCTACTCCTTCATCAAGCCCACCAAAGCTAGAAGCAAAGGGCAGAAGGCCAACAAATATTCTGACAAGTCATCAAAGACAAATCAGATAACCCTTTATCAATGTCCGCAGCACAAAGCACTGGGCAGAAGAAATCAAAGTCTCAGGACTCAAGCAAAAGTTGCAGATTGAGCATCCTGGATGACATCTACAAATGTTCCTAAAGACTGGGGGCATTTTAAATATTTATTTGGGTCGACATCGCAATGCATGTCGAGATCTCCAAATAAATATTTAAAATCCTATCAAGATACAACCAGATGATGAAAGAATCTTGAGCGATGTTGTCCACTAACGTTAATTTACAAAGACAAGATATCAACCATCCAAGAGATCTGAGGAAAAAGATAATCCTAGTGTGATATCCAAACTAAATTTTGGAGATCCACTAAAAGAAAATTAGTGTGACATCCAAACAAAATCCTTGGAGATCCACTAAATGGAAACCCTAGTGTGACATCTAGAATAAATATCTAGAGATCCACAGGGTCAATTAACATACAACAAACGCGGCACGCTCCAGACGCCTACCACATTTGTTGGGGGCATTTGTTGACCCTTGTAATCTAAAGAAAACAAAAAAGAATTCTTTCGCGTACCTGCCCGACATCTGCACGACGATTGCACGTCGTCGTCGCTCAAATCCCGTAAATCTAGCGACCCGTCATTTCTCCCACAACGCATTCACGTCGTTAAAGAGCTAAAGAAAACGAGGCCGAAGCCCTCGTTCGACTCGATCTTTCGCAAGCTCCCGCTCTCGCTCTCTTTCTCTCCGTCTCCTTCCTGGTGGCTCGACCTTGCTACTGCAACGACTTTCCCTCCCTGAAGGATCGGAAGTAACAGCAACTTTATCGGAA
>NW_021591111.1:0-240 GCF_001605985.2 Dendrobium catenatum
AGAGAGAGAGAGACGAAGAGAGAGAAAGAGAGTGAAAGATAGAGTAGGAGATAAAATAAGAGATTGCGAGATATACAGAGAGGAGAGGGAAATGTATCAATTGGGTTGAGCGGGCGATTGTGCAGTGTGGTTGAATGGATGGGGACATGTAAAAGTTGAGCACATGAGTTGGGAGGCGAGAGCGGTAGAATGAAGGAGAGTTTGCAAGAGCCAGAGCAGGAGAACAAGGGAGTGATCAGA
>NW_021591112.1:0-382 GCF_001605985.2 Dendrobium catenatum
GAATCTTCCTCTGCATCCGGTCGGAGGACGTAATAATTGTTCGACTCTCTTAGGAACTTTTATTTGGTCCCGTGACCAGACGTAGAGCTACGTTCGGCCGGCCCTGAGATAGCACCACGTAGCAGGTACAAAATCATGTATTTGTCGATTTTGTCCGGTAATAACGAGAAATACCATTATGTGAAGACAAATACCGAGCAATACCGAGTAATACCAAGCAATACAGAGAAATATCTAGTTTTTTCTAAAAAAGCTCGGTATTACTCGGTATTATTCGGTATTGGTCTTCACAGAGCAGTATTTCTTGTTATTGTCAAGCAATACCGAGCAAATACCGAGTAACTCAGTGGTGACCGGACGTAGAGCTACGTCCGTCACCGGA
>NW_021591113.1:0-803 GCF_001605985.2 Dendrobium catenatum
AATTATATATCTTTTGCATGTAGCCATATACTGTAGTTTAGATACATTTTGATAAAATGAAAAAAGTCTTGCAGATGAGTTTATTTTTAGTATTTGGATGTTTTAGTAGCTATGTAGTATGTAGTTTATTTAAAATTAATATTGTAAGTGAATCTAAAACATTCTAGAACTAGATCATGCGATTTGCCTGTTAGCTTATTAACGTGAAAATCTAGAGTGTTGTGGCGTTCTTCTCTGCCTATCCCCAACTCGACTATATTGCGTCACAATGCTGTACAAAAAAAAAGGTACAAAACACCATAATTCAAGCACATGTAGGACCCATACAACCCCTCAACGAGCTCATCCAACATAATTTAGGTCTCATACAGTAATACAACTTGATTGATCGACACATTTAGATTCTACACAGAGCTAATAATTTGTTTTATTTGTGAGTTAGATTTTTCTTTTATGTAAAATAAATTACACATTTTGTAAAAAATCTAATTATTTGATATAAAATCCTCTAATTAACTGATAATTATCTAGTGCCCTAAACTAAATTCTCACTCAGAATACTATCAAAACATTGTTTTTTTTTTTATTTATTCCTTAAAGAACAAGTTATATAGTGGGAAAGCTGCAAGCATATTCTAACTTTTCAACACTCATCATTAGCAGTTATGTTTATACTTGATCAAACATAGGGCCAAATCCGACGGACGACACCTTTCAACAAATTTGGATTGATAGGAATCCAAATAATTTATAAATTAAACTTAGTAAAAAATCAACAAGTTGATAAAATAAGAACAAGCCCA
>NW_021591114.1:0-265 GCF_001605985.2 Dendrobium catenatum
AGAGTTTCTGCTTTTGGATCTTCTCTCATGATCCATCTCCTAGCTGTAAGCCTCATGCAAGCAACTAGGGCCGGCCGACTGGAGTCTCGGTTCATGCCTTGCCTCCACCTCTTGTTGCAGATTGCAAGAATTAGAAAGGGATCAAGCAAGAACAGCAGCCCTTGGCTCACACGCTTCCAACCTCCTTCTCCAGACCTCATTCCCCTTTGATATCTGTTGCTAAGGCCGGCCACTATAAGAAAACCTCTCTCACTCTCACGTGAAA
>NW_021591115.1:0-396 GCF_001605985.2 Dendrobium catenatum
GGATGATATACATATGATATTTATTTATTTAGAGAAAACATATGATAATGTTCCAAGGGAAGTGCTATGGAGAGTTCTTGAAAATAAAGGAGTTAATAATGCTTATATTCAAATCATTAAAGATATATACATGAGCTATTACTTGTGTTCAAACACAAGGTGGTTTGACTAAGTATTTTCATATTTTGGTTTGATTACATTAAGGATCATCCTTAAGTCCATATATTTTTGCTTGAGTAGATCTAAAATTGAATATATGGAGTGCAGTTTTAGTAGTAATAAACCTAGTGAGGGGATTATGATTTTGGATGATCAAGTCATTAAGAAGAGTATATGTTTTAGATATCTTGGATCTATTATTCAGAGTGATGGTGAAATAGATTGAGATATTATCAG
>NW_021591116.1:0-713 GCF_001605985.2 Dendrobium catenatum
GCCCTAAGCCAAAAGAAGAAGAGAAGGAGGAGAAGAGAAGAGAAGAATGATAGGAGGGAAGAAACTCCTCCTCGACCACCGCCGCCGGAATTCTGCCCAAGTGACGCTAGAATTCTACTAGACTTTCACGAGACGCTGGAATTCTGCCCAAGTGATGTCGGAATTCCGCCCGACCTCCAAGTGATGCCGGAGTTCTGCCCGAATACCATCCAAATCCTGAGTTCTCCTCGGCCGCCAACTAACGTAAGACTTCTACCCGACACTGCACCTTCACTCGTTGCCAGGTTTCTACCCGACGCTAGACTTCTGCCCGTTGTCGGAGTTTCGTCGGACATATATCCAATGTTGAATTTCTATCCATTGATGAACTTCTACCTGACGCCGTCCTTCCGACCTCCGTCATTAGACAACAATCCCTCCAACCTCCGTCGCCCGTCGACTACGGTCCTTCTAACTTACATTGCCCACCGACTACAGTCCTTCGGACCTCCGTCTCCATTCGACTACTGTCCTTCTGATATACGTCGCCTACTGACTACAATCCTTCAGATCAAACAAACACATCAACAATGATTCTTTGTATTCTCATCATTTAATGTTCTCTATAAGATGTACATCAAGATAAGGCCTTCCCCTAAGGAAGGGCCTTATTTGTAATCAACTACAATACCAGTGGATTCATTCAAGCTGGGCTAGGCCCCGTGGTTTTTCCT
>NW_021591117.1:0-308 GCF_001605985.2 Dendrobium catenatum
TAATAAGGATGACTAAGAAATAAGAGAATAGAGAGAGCAAGAGAGTTTAAAGAGCTTTGAGATAATCATTTCTCTTTGATTTCTCTTTTTTCTTATATCTAGTGCGTAACAGAGATATGGCTAAAAAATTTATGATTAAACTGAAAAATAGGATATGTGGTAGCTGATTTTCTTAAACATATCTACTACAGAAAAAATAAGAAGTTTATAATATTAATTATTTACAAAAAAAGAACAGAAAAGAAATGATGCAATTCATCTCTCAACGCAGAAAAAAAAATAATAAACAGAAGATTTAGATAGATGTG
>NW_021591118.1:0-319 GCF_001605985.2 Dendrobium catenatum
TTGAGCCTATAATCAGTGTTCATATTGATGAGTATAAGTACAAATCATATTCCTTTCTATTGTTTATACAAAATTTGTAATCTTTGGTTAAATGAATAAAATGAAAGATAGAAGCAATTCTTCCGATTAATTTTGTTGGATTACAGTGCCTAAGTACTATCTATAAATCTTTACAATGCCATATTTGTTGCGACTCGAGCTCACAAGTTTATATTTTTAATGATAACAAATATTCTGGCTCACATCATAATGTCTACTTGTATTTGTAATATATATTTATTTATGTGTGTACTAAAATTTCAGAAGCACCTTGCACCAT
>NW_021591119.1:0-217 GCF_001605985.2 Dendrobium catenatum
GCTCATTGATATTATCTTCTTGATATTCACCAAATTTATAGAATAAGCTTCCCAGTCCACTACTTCCATGTAGGGGAGGTACATAAAATATTTTAAGTTCTTCAATATTATGAACTTAACGGGATATGATTTCTCTGAAGTGTTGTTGAGGGATCAGTGTAACTACAAAAGTATTCTCCCTTGGCTTTTCTTTAATCAAAGGCTTGTAGGTTTCAAA
>NW_021591120.1:0-469 GCF_001605985.2 Dendrobium catenatum
CCGAATCGGATCTGCCAAGTTACTGGGTTGACCCGACCCAACCTGCAAACTCGGGTGTTGTGGGTTGAGTCCAAACGCGAGTCTACGTCAGGAGTCGAACTGCATACGGGGAAGGTAGAAGGCGGGCAGGGCAGCGCTGCAGCCGGTGCGGGAAGGCGAGTGTGGCCATGCGGGATGGCGAGAGTGCAACTTGTGGCCAACGGGTTAGAGCCGCGAGCGCGACATCGCATGCTGGCGGGCGCAGGGGTCGATTGCGTTAGCTATCAGTGCGGCTGTGTGGGAGCAGGGCTAGCATGCTGAGCAACAAGGTTTTGCTTTAGTCATGGATGTTCGTCAACGAGAAGTCCTGAGTCCGACTCCAGAACCGACGCTAGGCGAGTAGGGCAGCCAGCTTTTTAGATATTGCTTGCGTGTGATCAAAGGAAATTAACAATCTTCTCTGTCTGTCAATTATAAATTGTAGCAGGTG
>NW_021591121.1:0-1093 GCF_001605985.2 Dendrobium catenatum
ATTGATTAAGAAAAAGAAAAGTACATAACAGGTATGGAAAAACTATCTGCCTTCCCAAAGCAAAAAACAAAAGGGGGAAGGTCTAAATCTATATCAATCACCATACAAGTATGACCAACAAAAAGTAAAGCAACAGCAGCGGTTTGGCTTGGCAAGCCGTTCACAGCCTTGGGGGTATTAACCCGAGCACCTAGTGTGCAGAAATCTGGAGCACTCGGTTGGGAGAGATTTGAATCTTGGGGGGGCTCACACCTAGTGCTACCATTGTTGTTCACAACATTGCAACAATCCAACAGCGGTGAGCTCCCACAATCACCAGCAAATTGATCAAAAATTGGATTTTCCTGAAATTCAGCACAGTCCGCCCAAGAAGTGCCGTCCCGGCCAGCTGGGCACACGGCGGCCTCCAAAGCAGCAAGCGGAGTTTGTGCTTGGACGGCTATGCTATCTTCCATGTCTGCTTGGTGGTCGGAGTCCTCTGCCGAAGCCTCCATGTCGCTACCGGCTTCCTCTTCGCGGTCCGAAATCAATCCAGCATCCGAGCCCATGGCGGAGTCTGCACTATGGCGGTGGCTGCTCACCCTGTCGTCATCCATGTCGCTGGCAGCAGAGTCCTCGCAATCAGACCCTTGCCCTTGCTCGGCTTCCATGCCGTCGCTGCTCCCATGGACGGAGCCACCGCCCGACTCACGAATGCTCGATTGGTGTCCGTCTCTCAATCCCTCACGGGCTGTCTCCAAGCAAGGAAGCTGGGCGGTAGTTCTAACAAGGGATTTAGCCGGTGGTGAAATTCCAATTGAGCTCATGATAAGCTCCCGAGCTGCAACAGTTTTTGAGCTGGGAGAGGTGAATCCAAGCTCAAACTTGCCTGTGAGAGGGGTAAACTTGGTGGCCGGCACCACCACCATGGCAGCTGCACCCGAGCTCTTAGCCCCACCCGTCTTGACCAAGCTCTGGTCATTCTCCTTCCCTGGCCGAGCATTGTTGGCCACCTTCTTGTCCTTCTCCTCCCGAGCATCAAGGCAAGAGGTCCCCTTGCTTGGAGCAGCCGAAAGCCGGCCTCCTCCTTGTGGCCTGGACGGAAAACCGCCCC
>NW_021591122.1:0-227 GCF_001605985.2 Dendrobium catenatum
TGCTTTGTAAGGCATTACAGCTCGAGTAGTTATAGGTTCAAGCTAGAAATCTAGCATCAGCATATGCATACATCTGAGATTCTCTTTTTAACTACTGATTAGATTGTATAATTAGTAAAGTTATTAAGCTAATGATTGTTAATCTTTTCTTCATAGTCTCACTAAACATAATTAATGAAAATTATAAGCTGCTTAAACATACAAATCAAATTATCTTAATTCAAAAA
>NW_021591123.1:0-274 GCF_001605985.2 Dendrobium catenatum
CCAACAAATGGTGCCCGATCTAAGGGTTCAATATCAGCCGTCCATTCGACCACTCCCTATTCACCCTTGATCTCACACCTATTTACAAGCTATGACACTCCAGAAAAGCTATAAATATAGCCCTCATTCTTTACAAAGGGGACTCAAGCAAGAAGAGAGAAGAGGAAGAGAAGGGAAAAGGAGAATCATCTCCTCCTCGACCACCGCCGGAGTTATTTCCGCCGCCTGAATACGCCGGAACTTTGCTGAATTTTCAGGAGACGTCGGAATTTCG
>NW_021591124.1:0-1227 GCF_001605985.2 Dendrobium catenatum
TTATTGGCTTACGAAACTTTTCAATACTATTTTGAAGACCAAAAAGTCATATTTTGAAGAATAAAGATGATGCACAAGATTGTGTGAATTATAGATGAATTAAGTTAATGTATCAAACTTTAAAA
Source organism: Dendrobium catenatum (assembly GCF_001605985.2). Classification (NCBI taxonomy): domain Eukaryota; kingdom Viridiplantae; phylum Streptophyta; class Magnoliopsida; order Asparagales; family Orchidaceae; genus Dendrobium; species Dendrobium catenatum. Next base: position 126 of record NW_021591124.1, read on the forward strand.
TTATGGGAGAGAGTTATTGAGCATAAGTTATGACGTGATACTAATGTTTCTCAAAATAAATTTGAATTCATGTTGGGTATTTCTAGTATGAAAGCTATACATTTATTGAAAGGTTTCATGAAGAAAAGTATAGAGAGAATAAGAATGATCTATATATGATATTTTTTTATTTAAAGAAAATATATGATAAAGTTCCAAAAGAAGTGCTCTGGAAAGTTCTAGAAAAAAATGTGTTAATAATTATATTCAAGTCATTAAGAATATGTATTTAGGAGCTATTACATACATGTAAACACAAGGTGGTTTGACCAAGTATTATTTCTGTTGGATTACATCAACGATCAGCTTAAGCCCATATATTTTTGCTTAGGCATGGATGTTATTACTAGACATTTGCAAGAGGATGTACCCTGGTGTATGTTTTTTACTAATGATATTCTTCTTGTTGATCAGACTAGAGAGGGAGTTAAAGGTAAAGTTGAATTATGGAGGCCAACCTAATAGTCTAAAGAGTTTCGTTTGAGTAGAGCTAAAACCGAATACATGGAGTTTAATTTTAGTAGTAATAGATCTAGTTGGGGGATTATAACTTTGGACGCTCAAGTCATTAATAAGAGTACACGTCCTAGATATCTCAGGTCTATTGTACGAAGTAATGGTGAAATAGATGGGGCTATTATTAGTAGACAGTTGGATGGTTGAAATGGAGGAATGCATTGAGCCTATGGTGTGATAGAAAAGTACCCCTCAAACTTAAGGGAATATTCTACAAGATGGTGATGAAACCTGTAATGTTCTATGGCATGGAATGTTGGCAATTAAAAGAGTAACATAAAATTAAGTGTTGTAGAGATGAGAATGCTGTGCATTGAAATGATGTGATGAGTAGCTTCACTCTTATAGGCAGAATGTGAAACAAGTATATACGTGAAATGGTTAGAATAGCTCTAGTGACAGATAATATTAAAGAGAGTCGCCTCAGATGATTTGGTCACATAAAATGTCGTTTTTCTAATGATCCATTTAAGAGAGTAGATGTATTAGATTTGATATATGTTAAGAAAGATAGAGGTAGACCTAGGGGTGTAAATGAGTCGAATCG
>NW_021591125.1:0-385 GCF_001605985.2 Dendrobium catenatum
TATAATTATTAATTTTAGCCCTCATTTTTATTTAGGGGAACACTACAGGAAAAATGGCAAAAACCGGCGGTTTTCTCCGGCGGTTTCTATACTGTCGGTATTACCGACGGCTACGCCGGCGGTTAAGCCGTCTAACTCTAACGACGTTCAAATCGGCAGCTTAGCTACGATACACCATCGGTATTACCGACGGTCTATAAACCGCCAGTAAATCGCCGGATATCAACATGAACCGGCGGCTTTCCGGCGGTCCAAACCGTCGGTGATAAGTGATTTTGGTCCGGCGGTCTAGACCGCCGATAAAAGCCCTAATACGAGCCCCCTCGCCCCGCTCATTTCATTTTCACTGTTTCCTTCTCTCTCTCGGTCGCTCGCCCTATCGTCT
>NW_021591126.1:0-270 GCF_001605985.2 Dendrobium catenatum
TGACAACACAGACACGGTGAACGGGAATGTCTTCATCGGACTCCTCTGTAAGAAAGTCATCATCGGAGAGGGTCTGACAAAGGGCATCTATGTACGGACCCATAGGAAAAGAAATCCTAAGGGGACTAGAAGCAGCAACTGGCTCCACTCGAGCCGGGGCACTACTATCAACATCTACTGCATCAACATCCATCTGAACTGGCACTGACACTGAAGGGACTGTATCAACTCGCCGAATCGTACCAACTGTCTGCTCCGTCTCGACAGGCT
>NW_021591127.1:0-244 GCF_001605985.2 Dendrobium catenatum
AATCTAAAAGTTCTATCAAGATAGGATTCCCTTGGAAGTTGATTTGAGGGAAATGACTTTCTGATAAAGCTTCACATTCGACCTCTTCTTGAATAGCTGATTCGGGAGGGTTAATCTTTTTAATATTAAGACTTTCTCCACCAGAATTTTGATTTAAAACAGGAGAGTCGTCAACTTCCATTTCATTTCCATGGTTAATCATTAAGATAGAAGCAGAAGAATGTTTTTTATTCATCTTCTGACC
>NW_021591128.1:0-291 GCF_001605985.2 Dendrobium catenatum
AAGAAATTTGGTCCATTTCGTGTGATTAAAAAATTAGATGCTAATGACTATTTGCTAGATTTACCAGATACTGTTGGCACTTCACCTGTTTTTAATATTTCTGACCTGTCTTTGTATGAAGGAGATTCTGACGATTTTGTAGATATTGAAACTTCACCGCTCTCTGCTCCTATGGTAAAGTCTGAAGATCAAATCGAAGATGTTATTGATGTGAAGGTTATTCAAACGAGACATGGAGAGCACAAAAAATTTTTAGTCAAATGGAGCAATCGGCCATTGACTGACTGTACC
>NW_021591129.1:0-299 GCF_001605985.2 Dendrobium catenatum
CAACGTCATAGGGCTACTTTTAGCATTACCGAGGCACCCCTTTTTTGACATTGTGGCACTGAGTTCTTTCTCAACAAGAGTTTGAAAGTTCGTTAGGGATGTAGAACCTATGAACTAATCCCGAGGCTAACCAAGAGGGGGGTGAATTGGTATTTTTTAAAAATTCTTTAAAACTTAGAGAATAAATATCACAAACTAAAATCACCACGAAAAAAACAAGTGCGGAAAATTAAAGTGCAGAAGCAGTAAAAAGAACACAAGAGTTTATAGTGGTTCGGTTAACTTGACCTACGTCCACT
>NW_021591130.1:0-237 GCF_001605985.2 Dendrobium catenatum
TCAACTTCAACACAATCTTGTATTAGGTTTCTTCAAATTATTGGAGAAGTTCATATCATCTTGGTATCAAAATTTTAGTTTTTAAGACAAGTATAGCTATTATTTATTTTATTTTTGCACTATTTTTATTCCTTGCAAAAAAAAATAAAAGAAGAAAAAAAGTAAAATAAAAAAAGAAAAAGAAGAAAAGAAAAGAAAAGAAAAAAAAAATATATGTTTAAACATTGTAGATCTCTT
>NW_021591131.1:0-277 GCF_001605985.2 Dendrobium catenatum
AAATCATCACGTTCCCAGATGAAAATACACGCATGCTGCTGAAATATTTAAACAAAAAATATGCATAAGGTACGCATATAAAACACATGAAATACGCAATCCGTACGTAAAGATTACTCAATCAGTACGCAAGTAATAAAACATACGTGTCAAGATATTTCTTTATGTTTTCCCGAAGAAAAACTTCCTGCACTGGACTCAACATTTCCACGCCTCTGTAATTAACTGTGGGACTTGCAGGGTAACCCTTTATTACAACATCATCAACATTGATTAT
>NW_021591132.1:0-225 GCF_001605985.2 Dendrobium catenatum
TTGATGTTGTTGTTGTAGTAGTAATGCTAACACAAATAAGACTCAAAGCTAATGACCAAAAGTAAGCATCCCGTACCGTTGATCGTACTGTTGAGCTGCAAAGAACACAAATAAGTTGAAACCAAACTCCACATTCTCAAATTCAAAATATAACAATAGCCATATCAAATAATAATTCATCTCTAACTGAACTCTATTTCTAACAGCAAAACAAAATATTCCATG
>NW_021591133.1:0-323 GCF_001605985.2 Dendrobium catenatum
GGAAGACGGTGAGTGCCTTAAATTCACAGTTATTAATTTACTATTTCGGAATTTTATTTATTTTGCACGAATAATATTACCTTATTTAATGATATTTTAAAATAATAATAATGATTTAATTACTTATCAGATAATAAATTAAATGTATTAAAATTAAATTTTAGAAATATCATTGTAATAATATATAGTTTATCACCCAACTCTTAATGAAAAGGTTGAAATAAATTTATGTACTTTCAAATTAATTTTGGAGTGCAAGTAATAAATACAAACCTAACCTAATTAATAAAAAATTGCTAATTTTGAAATTATATTGTCTTCAA
>NW_021591134.1:0-304 GCF_001605985.2 Dendrobium catenatum
TAGATTCAAGCAATTTTAAAATTGAATCAAATACATCAAAAGTATATTGATCAGAGTCGAAATGAGCCCAAATCAAATACTAAAATGACAATAAAAATGTTTATAACCTTCTTTGATGAATCAAATGATCTTCAAATCATGAGTATTTATAGTAAAAAATTAGCGTCTCCGTGAGAATAATCCATCAAGTTGATATCATTAATACATATTCTATAATCGAGCAAAGGCAGTTGGAGGACTCAACAAAGACAAATTTCATTTCAGTCCACTTTATATTTTTATAACTCAAGAAAGTCTAAAGTTT
>NW_021591135.1:0-328 GCF_001605985.2 Dendrobium catenatum
AATTTAATCTTATATATTAATAACTATATTAATATAATTTAAAATGGATTAATTTTCTATTATGGGGCAGTCAGTGGCGGAGCCAGAAAATGTATTTAAGGGGGCCTAAATAATTATTTTTTTATTTTCCTTCAAATTTATACATCTGGACTTGGGATCAAAATAATCAATTTTAAAAATGATAAAACTTTGATAGTGAATTAGTTTATTTTTTTTCTTCACAAAATGATTTCCAATCATCAAATCACTTGATTATTGCTAGAATGAATTCAATATATTAACTAAATACGAAATATTAAAAATCTCATTGCACAAAAACAAATCATAA
>NW_021591136.1:0-241 GCF_001605985.2 Dendrobium catenatum
ATGGTTTTATTGATATCTTGACCATTCTTCAAAGCGAGTTCTTTATTGTTATTTGTGGTTTGTAACATGTAGAATGATCCTTCACCAGTGTTTCATTCGCTCATGAGTAAATCCCATTTATTTGGAGTCGTAGCATAAGTTCTTTGTTATCCACAAAGATGATCCGAGTTACACATGATGAGATTACTGAATTACATTTATCTTTCAAATGAAATAATAATTTCTTATCACTCATTGAAGA
>NW_021591137.1:0-254 GCF_001605985.2 Dendrobium catenatum
AATTTTTGTACGGCATAAGAAATTATTAGTAGGTAATTCTTTATTCAAAATTCTCCACCAGAAATTGTCAATTCTAGCATTAAGTTTCAATTTCTTCATCCATTTCAAGATGTTGCTTTCTCCAGCCAAATCATTAGAGAAACCTGCAATACTATCCGAAGCCATGGAAGTAATGGTTTTCCTAGATTCCATATAAATGAAATCCATTTGATCTTCAATCATATCAGGTTCAATTTTAATCCTGCAAATAGTTT
>NW_021591138.1:0-327 GCF_001605985.2 Dendrobium catenatum
GACGCCTCAGCGATTTTTGCAGAAGAGGGAGGGATGGAGGTTTCAGATTCTTGATCCCCCATTGATGGCTCTTGATACCATGTAAGAATGGCAAGAAGAAAGAGTTGCAGAGAGCTTAGGCGGAGGGCAACCGTGAGAAAGAAGAGAAAATAAAATCTTATTCATAACAGAGATACAGAGCTGCTTATATAAAAGAATTACAAGTAATTATGTAAATAAGAGAAATAATCTAATATATGAAATGCTGGCTGACACTTCCGACCTCCATCACCCGCTGAATACGATCATTCCGACCATAGCCGTTCGCTTATGCCCCCTTCGAACATC
>NW_021591139.1:0-278 GCF_001605985.2 Dendrobium catenatum
GTCTTCTTGAAGCTTTTGTGAGAGCTTGAGAGAGAGTAGTGAGTTTGGTGGAGCCTAGGAGAGGCCACCCATCGTACCCAACAGTCACCTCCGGTGGCTCTTGGTTTATCTCCCTTCTTTCTTTTCGTTTCCCCCAATATCCACCTCCGGCTATTCCCCACCACCAACCTCCACCTCCTAATTGCACCCGCCCAAGCTAAACCTCACCATACCCTCAAAACCCCCACCTTCTCATCATCCCGCCGGCCTCCACCCTAACCGCCGGCCTCCCCTTCTCC
>NW_021591140.1:0-386 GCF_001605985.2 Dendrobium catenatum
CAACTTCTATATGAAGTCGTAAGCCCCCACATTTTAGGAAAATTGTAAAAATAAATAAGCAATGATCCTAAACCTCAAACAAGCAAATTTAAACATATGGACATCTTAGTCTAAACGATTAAATTGTAAGACCCGTCGCTTTTTAGGCTACTTCCTAAGGGAAGCCATAAGTCCTACCTAAACAATTAAAATTTTCGGGCATCCTAGTCTAAAAGGACTAGGTTGTAAGACCCATAACTAACGGGCCGCTTAGCTTACAGGGCTAGGTCGTAAGACCCACCGTTAGGCAACTTCTAAGGAAGCCATAAGACCTATACAACCAAAATTCTCCGGGCAGCTCCTAATGGAGTCGTAAGCCCCAAACTAAATAAATTAACGGGCAACTC
>NW_021591141.1:0-406 GCF_001605985.2 Dendrobium catenatum
TACATGCATCTGATTATAAATTACCAAAAGGAGAACCTAAACTTGTTTGAGTTCCCAGGTATAACGTTTAATAATTTTGCAGGGTCGCTCTCACACAATACCTCGTAAGAGCATATAGTACCTGGACAGTGGATGTTAAAAACATATGACTGGAGATACTGCACAATTCATATCGCTAGAAGACAGGAGTGGAGGCAAGGTTACACTTGGAGATAACACCACAAGGTAGGTGGTTGGATCAGGTATGATTGGAAATCTTAATAAATTTTACATTGAGAATGTGTTATTATTAGAAGGCTTAAAGTAACTTGTTAAGTATAAGTCAGCTATGTGATAAAGGATATTGTGTGAAATTTTCTTCCTTCTAGTTGTAATTAAGCCTAAATGGTAAAGATGTTTGAATGGT
>NW_021591142.1:0-207 GCF_001605985.2 Dendrobium catenatum
TCTGTCTCTCATGTTTCTCCTAATCGTGGTGTGGTTTTGTCTCTGTTGGTTATAGACATTCTAGATTATGCCTCTTCCTCTATTAATTTGGCTTCGAATTTGCAGGTTGTGGATTTTAATGCCTGTGAGTTGAATCAGGCTCATTCTGTCTCTCACCTAAATTATGATACTTTGGCTGTCAGTGAGGTCTCTGCTTGTTTGGTAGTC
>NW_021591143.1:0-501 GCF_001605985.2 Dendrobium catenatum
CTACCGCCGCGAATATTCCAGGACGCAACACTTATAGATAAATATATCATCAAAATATTAGATCCGTTCACCATTATTCATCTCGTATGTTACAAGTTTAGCAGTTGGATACGTTTCTATTTTATTATTAGAAAAATATCCTCTCTATTGAACTCTTTTTCACTTTCATATATCTCATATTTCTTAAATAAAAAAAATAACAAATACATGTTAAGAATATATTAATTCAATAAATATGAAAATGATTGCTCATATTTTGAACTTTAATATTAGATTATATATTGTTGCGTGCTAGAATATTTACAGCAGTGGATTGGATAATTTTTTCGTCATAGCCATGGACAGATATTTGGCATACAAACAGAGGATTTATGAGAAAGAGAGCAGTAAAATACCAAATCTTTTTTTATGTTGAAAATCCAAAGAGGGAAAAACCACGGGGCCTCTCCAAGATCAACATATTCTTTTTTTTTTTTGGGACATTTAGGCCATTTAAGGCAA
>NW_021591144.1:0-252 GCF_001605985.2 Dendrobium catenatum
GCATACCCACTCAACCATCTTCCTTCAACAACTCGAGTCCGACCTCTGTCAATTTCTCTTACACTGCGAAGCAATGAAGCCAACAGGTCGGCTTCTTCGGCTTCCTTCTTCGGCTCATTCGTTCTTGTTCGACTTCGCTCCTTCGATGAAGTTCCCTTTGCCTTTCGGATCGATGACAGAGCACTCTAAACACGGTGTTCGGATCCGACCGGTTCCACCTCTCGGTGGTCGGCGGCATCGAAATCCTCTGCC
>NW_021591145.1:0-397 GCF_001605985.2 Dendrobium catenatum
AAGTGAGCACAAAAACTAGCACAAAAAAAAAATAAAAGACATACAAAAAAAACTAACAATTTCAAGCAAGTGATAAGGCAGCGAGTTTAAGCAATTTTGAGCTGCAAGCCTCCTTATGTCCAGTTATCCTATGCTCCCACGAGGTCTTTGGTGAGAGCACTCCTGCAAAACTCAACAACAATCAGATTTAGGAACTCAAACAGGTTTGGGATCCATCTTATGAAAAGTAGAAGGTGATGGCAGTGTGCCATGCTGTGCATTATTTAATTTTGGTCTCCACACCCATCGTGTACTACGATAAACTGTGCAAGTGTGTGAGATGTGTCCTAGCATGCCACAAGAAAAACATTGAACTTCAGGTAAAAGTTTTCTTAAATGGTTAGGGTAAAAATGCCTC
>NW_021591146.1:0-318 GCF_001605985.2 Dendrobium catenatum
AGCTTCAGGCTAGTTCATAAATGTTTAATAACCCTCATGAACTTTCAAAAAACTCAAAGCATTTTCTATAGAATATAAAGACTTCAAATATTTAAAGCATTTACCACTGAATATGGAAAATTAAGACTTTAATGTTGGAAGCCTCTCCAAATACATTAATCAATATTATCATAACTAGAATTGAACCTTTGTTGACCACGAAACCTTAAAACCCTAAAAACCCCATAACTACTACAACTTTTTTTTTTTAACATAAACATGGCTTGGTCAAACCAAGTTGGGCAATCTCCTCCCTCATATCAAGAATCTAATTTTGAG
>NW_021591147.1:0-2091 GCF_001605985.2 Dendrobium catenatum
CTAAATTTTTATTTTAATGTCTCTATCCTATAGAGAGCATGCACCCTAAGTCTATGTTTTCTAAGACCCGATCCTTAATTTTTGTCCTTATATGTCACTAAAGTTGTAGGACTAAAAGCAGTGTTATTTTCTAACCCTTAAGACTTCTATGCGTATGTCAAAAAGTTTAAGGATCTAATAAAAGAAAAGCAATCCTAATTATAAATGAAGTTTCTGCAAGGACCTAAAGGGTGAGGAGCGTGCCATCATCTAGGCCCCTTAAGGTTTTCTAAGTTTTTAAGGAAACTTACAGCACCGGGGGCTATGACCCAGTGGTTCCGCCTGTAGCGCCCCTACCAGAATGTATATGGGTGACTGATGCTCGGATCCGACTGTTCTTGCTTCCCCTCCAAGTGCTCCAATGCTCTTTGTCATTTGCTTTCCAAAAGGTGCCTCGCAACATACAAGAGAGAGGCGGATCAAAGCAAGTTCTATAAGCAAATGATAACATAAAGAAATGGAAATGCAATAAAGGCCAGAACGTACCTTTTGTATACCGATTGAGCTACTTGTGTTTTGAGTTCTCCTCATTTTGTAAGTGTTTAGTATCAAAACATAGAAGAAACGATAGAGAAAACTAACGAACAAAGAAAATGATGACTAAATGCAATGAAAAGAAAAAGGATGAAAATCAAATACAAAAGGGATGTAGGCATTATTGTTATTGGGTACACTTCTTTGAAGTCAAGTGTACCATAAAGCAACATTTACAATGCCCTTTGCTGTCCCCACAATACAAACAAGGCTCTTGAACAAATACCCGATTCAAACAGCTACAACTACCTTCCAAATAAAACTCCAATCGGCAAAGAGAAATAAACCCCCAAAATGCAACTAAAATAGATTTTTACTTAGGGCCCAAAACATGCTCTAACCATACACTAATCCAAAACCACTTTTTAAAACATGTTCAAGCAAAAAGAAAGATATACGAAATACCACCTCGTTCTAAAAGGCACCAACAAGACTACTGCACAAAACTAATTATAAAACTACGAATCCCAAAATAACTTACGAAAATTTCAAGTGAAACAACACATGAAATTCTGACAAAATACTTTCTAACCCAAAATAATCAAGTGCCTCTCTTCAATCTGGTGTGGGGTACTTCGTGGAAACTTCTTAATGGGTAGGCATTATTAATCCTTCCATCAAGAAACATTCACAAGACATGACATAAAATTTCTCAATATAAGAAAATTTACAAAATACATCATAAAGCATCTCAATACGAAACACTTTGCAAAACCTTTCTAACACGAAAGAAAAGAAAAAAAAAACAAACAATTCTAAAAAATCTTCTAATATAAAACGACTCCCAACGATAAATAAAAACACTTTTTAAAAATTTTCCCAACACAACATATATGCAGGGGGGTCAATTCGGATCAGCGGGTTGGGTTCGGGTCGAACCAGGAACTGACCCGGCACTGTTCGGGTCAACTCGAACCGACCCGTTTTTAAAAATGGGTCCGGTTTCTGGACCCGACCCAATTAAGGTTCGGGTCAACCCGACCCGACATGAATGACCCAAAGTTGACCTAAAATTGCTAATTTTCGGGTCAAAATCGGATCAATATTCAATTTTTGGGTCAAAATCGGGTCAAAATCGAGTAAAAAACTGGTCAATCTCGGGTTTTCGGGTCAAATATGAGTTATCGTGTCACTTTCGGGTCAATTTCTTGTTGCTGGGTCAACCCGAACCCGACCCGATTTTTAAAATGGGTTGATTTGTTCAACCCGAACCCGACCCGTTTCGGGTTCGGGTTAACCCGAACCCGGATTTTTCCAGGTCGGGTTCGGGTCGTGTTTCGGGTCGCGTTTCAGATCGTGTCAAAAATTGACACCCCTACATATATGCATGCCAATTTGAATAGAGACTAACTTTTAAAGCTTTTCTATCACAGATCAAATCTCACGTAGTGCATACCGACAATTATTCAAAAGAAGCTTACAAATATGTAATTTGGAGAATAATAACGTTTACAACAATTCATGCTTTGAATTACCTTTCCTATGTGATAAAGTTCATGCTCTCACAACATTAATTCT
>NW_021591148.1:0-253 GCF_001605985.2 Dendrobium catenatum
CTCTCACTCAATTCTGTACAATCTTTGTTGATCAATGTTTTGCTGATCCCTTTGAATCGCAACCTTCCCTTCTCTCAACATCTATATTACCATATCTTCACCTTAACTCACTTTGTTCCATCAGCATATAGCAAAGTACATAAATATGTGCAATATTGATGATTTCAACAATAGCAATTAAACATTGTAGCAAAGTAATTAAAAAATATCAAGCACTGAACTTCCATTCAACAAAAGTGAATTTAATAATCCC
>NW_021591149.1:0-236 GCF_001605985.2 Dendrobium catenatum
AATTTATTTGTTAGTTTAATATTTTGTATAATTTGTACTTTGTAATTAGCAAATTGCTTTTGATTCCTAAATAAAATTTTTATTTATGCAAATTTATGTTTAAAATTTTCTGTGTAGCTGGTTTGAAATTTCTGTTTAAACTTTTTATTTATGCAAAATGTCTCGGGTTAGCGGGTCATTCCGGGTTGACCGAACCCGACTCGTTTCCATAGCCGGGTCAGGTTCGGGTCCTGAAT
>NW_021591150.1:0-233 GCF_001605985.2 Dendrobium catenatum
CAACATCCTTCTGAGACCCAAGTAATTGAGAAAAAAAAGGAAACAACCGACTCACCAATCTCATCATGGTCCTTACACCAGTTCCCATTATCCATTTACATTTTCTTAATAAAGGCTTTGTTTTTCTTCCTAGTAACAACAGAATGAAGTATTTAGTGTTCCTCATCAAGAGAAGGGCTGATGGAATAACTGTTCACAAGGTTAAGAACCACTTCTTTGGCATTTAAAATACT
>NW_021591151.1:0-217 GCF_001605985.2 Dendrobium catenatum
CCTTGGACTCCTTGGAACTCTCATCCTTGGACTCCTTCGATCTCTCCTCCTTGGACTTCTTGGATTTGTCATAGCTTGAATATCCAAACGAAGAGACAATTCCTCCCTGTGGGGGGATATTGCCTTTTCTCTTTGGATATCTAAAGTCATCCAAACTCAATCTTCCAAATGGAAGAAGACGCTCCCCTTTAAGGATGCCTTCTTCTTTTAGAATTCG
>NW_021591152.1:0-1413 GCF_001605985.2 Dendrobium catenatum
AGTTAAGGACCCGTCTAGCGAACTTAGAAGTTTTCTAGGAGCTAGGATAGATCCCTGATTGATATGAAAATCTCAAAACTTAAACTTAGTGACATCATAAACATCCTAGAATTTTTTAGGAATTTTTAGGAGTCTTTAGACCCTTAATTAACCAACCCTAATTAACCCACTAAATAAAACCCCGAGACCTTCCAAAAATTACAATAAATACATTTTAGGTCAGAAAATTACCCATAATACCTTGAATTATTCAGAATCTGACCCTTGACTTTATATAAATAGGGCTCCTTAGTTTGACTTTAGGTTGACCCCTAATTTGACCATAGGTGGAAATTACCATTTTGCCCCTGATAATTCATTAAAAATCCAAAATTTTCTCCAAACGCTTGGGAACACTTTCTTAGGTCATTCCAGACCTTTGGGAGTGATTCCAATCTATTTGGAGTTGATTCGGATCAAAACAATAAAAAAGGCCCTTTATTAGGAAATTTAGAAAATTCCAATAAATACCCTGGACTTAGAAAATCCATAACTAATTGTAGAAAATTCCAAATTAGGCAAACCCACTTGAATTAGACTCCAATTAGGGCCTAGTATTTATTAAAAATCTTAGGTTTCCAGAAAATGGCCTAGATTAGAAAGTCAACTTTTTGGTCAACCGTAGTTCATTTAGGGCCCGAAACTTAAAAAATTCATAACTTTGCCTAGAAAACTCCGATTTTAGTGTACTACCTGGCTAACTACTCGTATTAAGGTCTAGTAATTTCCTAAGGTGATAGAAACCCCAAACCTAGCCTATTTCCCAAAGTGACTTTTTGGACCCTTAGTCTAGCTCTTAGGAAGACCAGGAACTTTTTAAAATTGGCTAATATCACTTAAACTTTAAATATCAGTATCCTAAGTTCTTAAAACTGATCAACAAACTGAAATATTTAAAATGGATCCTAATCCACTAATATTTGAATTTCAACTAAAATATCCTTTTTAGGCCCCAAAAAAACTTGAATTCTAGATAACTTTAACTAACTACCCCGCTTAGGACTTATCCAAACCACACCAGCCTTACACACACATAGAATTGTTTGCTAGGGCACCACTTCTAGATCTAGGTTAGGCCGCTGGATTTTTACTTTTCTGCTGTGTGCCGGAGCTTTCGTGGATTTCATTGCATGCTGTTTGAAAAAAATGATTTGTGTGTTTGCTTACATTTATTGCACTATGTGATGTGATGAGCGCTAGATTTACCCCTAGGTTAGGAATGTCATATATATGTATATATATATTATTCTTCCGTGCAGGTGGCCATGCTCAAGCTAATAAAAGGGGGCACCGTTATATTTTCTAATAATATTTTATGCAGGTGCTTGCTCAGCCCTCCTAAATAAATGAGGGCTAAATTAATAATTATAACTG
>NW_021591153.1:0-516 GCF_001605985.2 Dendrobium catenatum
TCCTAACTTTATTAATTAATTATGTTATTTGATGGATTTGTTTTCTTGTAAGAATTGGTTTACATGCTCTTAATGTCAATTTGATTGATGAATTCTGTGCTCTTCAGCCTCCTTTCGCTTGAATGCTTATTCATTCGGTGCCGATTGGGATGAAGAGCTCATAGGATTGGAGATGCTTTTGCAATATCCAGAACTTTTATTCTTAAATCGGTGAACTTCCGTTCGTTCTCATATGGGAAGATGAAGAAGCGTCCAATCTCGCTCAGTGTCGATGGAGACAAAGGGGTCCCTTTGTTTCCGTCTCTTGGAGCGCGAGGAGGCGAAGGGATTGTTTGCTAGAAGTTTCATCTCTTTATAATCGAGAGAGGGAGACGGGAGAAAACGAGAGAGAGAGAGAGAGAGAGGGTTGGAGGTGAAGAAGGGCTTGAGCAACCACGATAAGCTTTTGTGCTTTCGAGAAGGGGGAACAACACAACTCCCCTTGGCCTATTGGTTGAGAGCTTAGGCTTCCCACTA
>NW_021591154.1:0-224 GCF_001605985.2 Dendrobium catenatum
TTAAAGATATTATTATTATTATTATTAGTTAAAAAAGAGAGAAAAATAAAAAAAAGAAGAAAAATATATTTTTATGCTTTTATGCCTTGATCCTCATCAGCGTCATCGCCTTGATATCATCACCATCGGTTCTCACTCAGGTATAAATGTATCCTAACTTGAAAACTCTAAAAATCACGTATACATATTTTTTTAGCGCGGTGGGAGGGAACTCGGTACGAAGT
>NW_021591155.1:0-285 GCF_001605985.2 Dendrobium catenatum
CGTACTTGGATCTGTTTGAACTCAAAAAGAACAAAAATGTGGACTCAAATGAACTGTGGACTTGTGGACTAGAACCAAAACTCAAAATGATTAATAAAAGATCAAATTCAAATAAACTTGAAAATACAAATGAGCTTGAATTAGACTTCAGAGGACTTTGAACCAAAAAAAAAATGAACAATCAACTTGCACTTGTATTCCGGACTTGGACATTAATGACTCGAACTCAAGCAAGTACTTGAGTTGGAGTACAAGGGACATAGAAATGATCTTGCACATTGAGCT
>NW_021591156.1:0-255 GCF_001605985.2 Dendrobium catenatum
TTCTTTTAAACTTTTGTCACAAGGTGCCAAATGCAATGCTTCAGCTTTTCCTCTAAGATTTTATTTGGGACAACTTTTTTATTTTTTTTAGAGTAGCTTTCTAATATAAAAATTTTTAATTTAAAAAGAAATTTATACTAGAAAATCACTTTATAAAAAATAAAAAATAGTTTCAAACGAAGAGCTATGTGACTCAATGATCCTTCTGTTCTTTGGACATTTTCATTTTTGTTCATCTTTTCTTTTTCTTATCTT
>NW_021591157.1:0-240 GCF_001605985.2 Dendrobium catenatum
AGTATGCTAAGTTTCACATTCTATGGAAGACCCTTCTATCTCAAAATCAAAATCCAACTCTCCCTCTAACAAATCCAAGCTTTGACATTTTTGCCCCTAAGTTAATTAGTGGAGCGAAAGGGTCAAGCCATACCTTAAGGTCTTCATGTCAATTTTGTAAACCTGCATATTCGAATGAAATCCAATATGTTGAGTTTCGAAAATTGAAGAAGATCCATTTAATCTCAACATTAAGTTCAA
>NW_021591158.1:0-273 GCF_001605985.2 Dendrobium catenatum
TTACCAAAGTTCACATGTTCAACCAAATTCACAAGTTTTAAGTTCAACTAAATAACTTTACAATCATATCATCATAAGTTCATCAAACATAAAAAAGTGCTAATCCTCATTCGTATCCTCGCTGTCTGGAGTTGCATATGGCTGCTCTGTCTCTTGCTCTTTCTTCCTTTGGCTTTCATCTCTATAGGATCGTAGCTCTGCTTGCATTTCATTTTGAACCTTTCTCATTTCTTCTATCTCTCAAGTTAGTACTACAACCCTCTAGCTCCACTT
>NW_021591159.1:0-321 GCF_001605985.2 Dendrobium catenatum
GCGGTCTAATGCGAAGCTTATTCTTAAGCTGTTGGCTAACTATTGTAGCTGGACCGGTCAGCGGATCAACTGTGGTAAATCGGCGGTACTGTTCAACAGGAAATGCCCTCAATGGAAGCAGCGACAATTGGCTAGAAGCTTGGGTTTTCGGAAGGTGGAGTCCTTCGATTATTTGGGCAGATGGTGCTACACAGGCTTAATCGTGCTAATTTTGGTAATTTGATTAAAGGTGCGCAAGATAAGGTGAACCTGTGGGGAGCAAAGCATTTATCGTTGGCGGGGCATGCCCTGTTGATTAATACTACCCTCTTGGCGGCTCCC
>NW_021591160.1:0-413 GCF_001605985.2 Dendrobium catenatum
AAAGATTTTTGGGCCGACTCTGCCTCAGAATCATCAAAAGAAGAAGCAGAGGAGGAGGTAACAAATCTGTGTCTTATGGCTAATTATAATCTTGATCAATCGAATCAAGATGAGGCATGTCAACTTTCATATGAATAATTACTACTTATTTTTGAAAATATCCATGACTCGTATAAGAAGTTAAAAAAGATGCATGCTAAGCTTAATGTTGAATTTTGTTCTTTACAGTCTGAGCATGCTAAGTTGTTTAAAGAAAATTTTGATTTAGATAGAATTCATATGCTACTTCTTGATGAGTATGATGCATTAAATAAGAAGCATATTGAACTAACTGAAGTGCATGAAACCTTGAAAACCACACATGTTGAACTAGAATAAGCTTTTGATAGACTAGACAAACTTGTATTAGAAGT
>NW_021591161.1:0-242 GCF_001605985.2 Dendrobium catenatum
AAAGCATTTGAAATGGACCCCTCCGGTTGAGATTTTCATTCAACACGGCCATTATCGGGGTGTGATGCAATTTTCATTTGAAATAATTTATATTTTATTGATGAACCTTATCAACTCTGTCGAGCTGTCGACAAATGATCGGGTTTTGTAGGCTTTATGTGTTTGTTTGTGAATTTTCTTTATTGAAGGCCTTGAAGGCCTAATACGCATATATAAAACATGGTTTAAAATTGCGCAATATG
>NW_021591162.1:0-278 GCF_001605985.2 Dendrobium catenatum
CTGAACTTCTCTTCGAATTTCTCGCTAACCTCACCTAAACTGTCGACAACACCACCTTTCAGTCTTTTGTTTGTGGCCGAAACATTGAGATCACTAGAGCCGATATTGTCCAATATATTGGGTTGTCCACTGAAGGACCTATGGTTCGCTCATTTCTTACCGACGAATTCAAATGGAGCGAAGTTAATGGAGTCCTTAGGAATGCTACTTTCCATCAACACCAACCTCTCGTTCAATTCTAAACTCAAAATGCCCGAATAATTCAATATGTCTTTCGA
>NW_021591163.1:0-202 GCF_001605985.2 Dendrobium catenatum
ACCGTACGATTTAAAATCGTACTGTACGAATGTTTTTAAACTGTTCATACCATTTCGTACCAGGACGAAGTCTATTTATACATATCGTAATGTACAATTAGAAACAGTACTGTACGATAGTAACTGCTACTTTTGAAATCTCAGGGATTTTGAAGACCATTTTTGGAGGTGAAAAACTTGTCATATTTTGAGGGTGTGAATT
>NW_021591164.1:0-269 GCF_001605985.2 Dendrobium catenatum
GGGGGGGGGGGGGGGTGAATGGGTAATTAAAAAATTTTAACCCTCTTTTGTGTTAGGAAATGAAAATTAAAACTTTTAGTGAGTTTTTCTAGAAATTATTTTTTAAACACAAGTAAAAACGTTAAAAATAAAAAGGCAGCAAAAAAATAAAGGACACGAGATTTATAGCGGTTCGGTCAAAACCAGACCTACATCCACTCCCCGGAGGTTCCCTCCGAGTATTGCACTAATACTACTAGTGACTCTTCTTTTACACACACAGCAAGGCG
>NW_021591165.1:0-502 GCF_001605985.2 Dendrobium catenatum
CACCAAATTGGATCCACCATTCAACTGTTTTCAAGACACTCTTCGTATAGTTATTTTGGTAAATGCAAGACACTTTATTCAGTTCTAATTATATTTTTTCTTGAAAACAGTTGAATGGTGAATCCAATTTGGTGATTTCACTCCTAAGTTACAGAGTTTTGTTGTAAGAGTGTTGGGCCTCACTTGTTCTTCTTCTGGGTGTGAGCGAAACTTGAATACATATAGTCAAGTGCAAACAAAGAGAAGAAATCGGCTATCTACACTCAGAATGAACTCCTCGTATATATAATGCACAACAAGAGGTTAAGAGATAGGAGGTTGAGGAATAAGGGGTTGAAGGATGATGAGGACCCGTTGGTGTGTGATGATGTGTCATCTGATAATGAGTGGTTCATAGATGATGAGACAGTTTGTCATTATCAGACTTACAGCTAGAAGATTTAAATGTGGATGTCTTGAGGGGCAAAGCAGATCAAGTGGGCACATCTACTAGTACCACACC
>NW_021591166.1:0-242 GCF_001605985.2 Dendrobium catenatum
GAAGTCCGAGATAATTGGTGGCTGAGAAAATGTCCAACGACGGTTGATAGCCGGGTGGAAATCCAATGGAAATTTGTAGCCAGGTAGATGTCCTAGTGTCAGTTAGTGGCAGGTGATGGAAAACTTTTATTGTCACCACGCAGATTTGGATTTCTCCTATTTTGTAATCGAATACTACATTGAGAAAAAAGTACAATCTCGAGATATTGACACAATATTCTACAATGGATTCAATATCAAAA
>NW_021591167.1:0-232 GCF_001605985.2 Dendrobium catenatum
CCGAACCCGACCCGTTGACCCGAATTGACACCCCTACTCATGATCATTTTTCCTAGAGAATGGAGATAGTCATCTAGTCAACCTAAGGAGCTTATCTTAGGAGATCCATCAATAGAGGTTAGAATAAGGCAAGGACTTAGAAAAGAAGTTAGTCATGTGACATTTATTCTTATGGTAGAACTAATAAATATAGATCAAGCCTTGACAGATAAGTTTTGGATCCTAGCTATGC
>NW_021591168.1:0-242 GCF_001605985.2 Dendrobium catenatum
AAGCTTTCCAACATAAAACAACTCATAAGGATTTCCAGTATAAAACAACTTATAACATTTTTCATCCCTAAGAAAAGTCATAAAGTTTTCCAACACAGCCATTTATGTAACATTGCAACATAACATATCTCATAGATCTTTTCAATCATAAAGCAAATCATAAATCTTCCCAACATAAAACAAATCAAAGCTCTTTTAAACCTGCCACTACCTCAGGGAAAAAAGGGAAACATTCAACTTAT
>NW_021591169.1:0-483 GCF_001605985.2 Dendrobium catenatum
TGATTCCCTTTATCATAAAGTATTTTTCAAGCATTTAGGTGCCTTAGTGAATTCATCTTGTCTAGCCGCTCGATATGAATATAAGCATGTTATATTTGGATATGATATAATCATCTAATTAATATTTTAAACATTCAAAATGTGTTTCGGTCTCTTGATTGGAGCCTATTTTGGGCTCAGATTGGACCGATTTTGGTGTCATTTGGTTCGTCTTATTGAGATATTCAATTTGACTATAAGTTTTGTATGGCTAGTGTCAACTGTCAAGCATTAGTAGTGGACTAACTACAAGCAATGGTTGTACTGGGTGCCATCATTGATCAATGGAAAAATATTGATATTAGTATATGTTTAGGCATCAACATAGGTCTATAATGAGCCTTGACATTAACTGGAAATAAGCTTCGAGTTTATTGATGATTAACATTGTTGCGTCCTGGAATATTTGCGGCGGTAGAGAAATATATAGTTTAATGTCTTAGC
>NW_021591170.1:0-346 GCF_001605985.2 Dendrobium catenatum
GGGTCTTAGTGACCTCATACAAAAATGAGGTCAACAACACCAGCTCAGAATGGCGTAGCTGAGCGTAAAAACCGTCATCTCCTAGAAACCGTTCGAAGCCTACTAATTCATTCCAATGCACCTCATACATTATGGATTGAAGCTTTACACACTGCGGTTTACCTTATAAACCGAATTCCCACTGTCACTCTTCAATTCAAAACTCCCTTCGAAGTTCTCTACCAAAAACCACCTTCTTATGCTCATCTAAAAACTTTCGGTTGTCTTTGTTTTCCTTGGTTAAAACCCTACTCTAAATCAAAACTCTCTCCACTATCTGCTCCATGTGTCTTTGTAGGATATGCTT
>NW_021591171.1:0-1279 GCF_001605985.2 Dendrobium catenatum
TATTCTTAATAAGTTGGATAAACATTTGATTAAACCCCAAAAGATAAAGAATCTCATAAAGAATTTGCCAATTTAATTGTCATAAGCTTTAGAAATGTCCAGCTTATAGATAAGATTACCCTTAGTTTTAGCATTAATACCATGAACCATCTCTTGAGCCAAAAGAATATTATAAAAAAATACTCCTACCTTTCACAAACCCGGTTTGATTAGAAAATATAATACCTGGAAAGATGTTCATAAGCCTGGACGAAATGATTTTCGACACAAGTTTGTTAAAAAAAGAGCAAAGACTAATGGGTCTAAAATCATTCCAATCAGTGACATAATCTTTCTTAGGAATAAGAACAATATTCGTAGAGGAAAAAAACTTGGGATAGGGATTACCATTAAAGAAGTCCTTAACAGCATCCAAAACATCCTCTTTAATAAAAACCCACATTTTGATGAAAAATTTAGTGGTAAAACCATCGGGCCCGGCCACCGAGTCCCCATTCATAGTATTCAAAATATTCCAAATTTTCTCATCCGTAGGAATCTTAGTAAGCATAAAATTGTCACTATCATTAACCAAACAAGGAATAACATTAGGATTAGAAATAGGAATAACAATTTTGCTATTGTTAAAAACATTTTTGAAATGCTCAACACCAAAATTAGCAATAGAGACATCAGTATCAAAAAAACCGCCCTGCAAATCAGAGATACTGTGAATGTGTCTTTTAGTTCTGTTCTGATTAGCCATAGCATGAAATAAAGAGGTGTTCCTATCACCCTCCAAAGTCCACTTAGCAGAAGTTTTTTGTTTCCAAAAAATCTCCTCTTGATCATGAAGCTGAAATAAAACAATTTTAGCTTGATCCAATAAAGAAAGATTGTCACTAGTAGGGTTAGAGATATAGATGTCATCTAGAGCCAGAACTTTATCCTCAACCTCCTTGATATTAGTAAAAAGGTTTTTGAAAACATTTTTATTCCACCATCTGAGAACTTGCTTATGTCTGCTCAATTTCATCCACAAGCGTTGCATACCTCTAATGTTATCATCAGGATATATGATAGCATTCCAATTGCTAGAAACAAAATTGACAAAATCAGAATGAGAAATCCACATATTTTGAAATTTGAAAGCATTTTGAGTAACATTTTTGTTCATAGCAATAGTTAAAAGCAGAGGAGAATGATCAGATAAAGTCCTACTCAAATGCTGAACATGAGACATAGGGAAAACTCTGTTTGATCAAAAAATATAGTTTTGAAAAAGTATTAATTTTCTTTG
>NW_021591172.1:0-35116 GCF_001605985.2 Dendrobium catenatum
TCATAGCAGAAATGACACTGTTAAATTACATGAGCAAAAATGAAATAGAAAATGCTGAAAAAACTGAGAAAACTCCAGTTGCCATCAAGTGTTTGGTGGAGATCCTCCTTTTAATAATCATAAGTTCTGAACTTAGAAGACAATGATGCAATCTCGAAATTTCTTTATAACCATGCCTAGCATGGGTGGTCTATTTCATTCTATAACTAGAGCATGGTAACTGTATGACAAATCGTCCATGTTCAAATGGAGAATAATCGTATGACAAATGACACCAAAAATTTTCAACAAATTCCGTTAAAGTTGACTCTCCAGTTGGATTAGATACGAAATCTACCTCTCCATTGCTGGACATACCAATCTTTGTAGAATGCACTATGGTTGGAAACCTATATTTAAAAGAATGTAACATGTATCAAATGAGGAAGAATTTGGAAGAATATTGTTCGATTCAGTTGGATTAAACAAGCTACCGCTAGTGTTTATGGGTGGAAGGAGAAAAAGCTCGAAATTTTATCAAAGGAATTGCTTATGAAAGCATACCAAATTTCTGTTTCAAGTTGCTTGATTAGGCCACAATTCTAAAGAATGCAAAAAAGGGAAGAAGTTAACACCAAAACAATAATTGAAGTCTCTGAATGATTCGGGAATTATTTAGAAGAATCAGATATGCCTTGTGATGTAAACAGGGAAGGAAGAAAATATTCCAAGCCCCATCTCAAAAATTTATTATCTTCCATCAACAACCAAATCTATAATAAGGTTGGAAAAAATAAGAAGATTATAAGAAGTCCTGAAAAAACTGAAAATGAACTCATAAAATGTTCCTACAACTAATGAGAAGCACATATTTGATAACATTGTTGAAATGTAGTATCAGTTAAAATTTGACAAAGATACAAGAATCTGTAACTCATGATGAAATTACAATATTACAATAAAACAATAATAGATTCAATTTACTTAGCAATCAAAATAGAAGAAGGGAAATTGTGCCAGATTATTCGGCTCCAGATCAGAAACCCGGTAACCCTCCAACAAGATATAAAAGAATCCAGCAATTTAATACCCCTGATATTCAATTGCATGAAAGGATTTTGTATCACAGTTAAGAAAAAAAATCAAAAACAAAACTAAAAAACTTTGACCTGTCAGGTTTAACTAATAACAGGAGGATGAAAACGTTGCAAAAGTAAATTGGGGACTCAAATCCTCCCCAAATTCAGTAATGTTTTAATTTCCTTTTGAATTTGTAGAGAGCAAAAAAAGATCTTCTCTATTCCTTAAATAATTGTTAATTGCATAATGTGTTTAAGTTTGTTTTATTTGAAACCAAATTAACTTCAATGATAGGAAAAAGTTAATAATCTTATTGGAGAAGGGTTGAGCACTATACTTATTAATCAATCTTAATGGATTAATCAGGTGCATAATTGTTTATGGGAACAATGCAGCAGTTTTTAAATATTGATTCTTACCAATCAATGTATATTGGAGACCTCTTTATCAACAACAATAAAAAAATTGAGGGTGGCTTGCAGTTTATCAAAAAAGAATTGCAGAAAAGGAGAAACTTTGATAAAGCTGGTTATCCATTCATCGTTGAAGAACCCAATGGTTATTTACTGGAATAATTCAACTGTCCTTACTTACAAGAGAAGATAAAAAAGAAGGAAGAAGTTCAAATTACTCAAGGATCTAAGGAAACGAAGCATTTCTTCACCAAGATGATTTATTTTCATAGGGAATTTTATTGTCTCCCTTCACTTGTGCAATAACAAAAATGTGGAGCTCTTATTTAGAAAGGGCTCACAGGGTTTTCTTAATTCCAAAAGCCTTAAATTTATCTCTAACGTTTAGTTAAGCACTTTAGCCCAGAATTGGCTCCGAATCATGCCCTATTATTCTAAGCATTCTCTTATTAAAACCTCCTCAAAGTAAAAAGTATTAATTTGAGACGTTTGGACCTTTTCTTATCGCGGCCTCTTAAGTGGTCAAGAAGGCTGGGCTATTAATTATAAGGAATCATTGCTCCACATTTAAATCCAAATTTAAAAAGATCTCAATTAAATCTCTTTTTCTTGACAAACCAAAAAAATCAGTCTTTAATCTTGCTAAAGACAAACTATGGAGAAATTTAGATCTTCAAATCTGGAAGCTGATATAGGACAACTTTCTAATGAAGATGTTGGAAAACTAAAAAACTAAATGCTGGAAGCTTAATTCTACTTTAGCTAGACTCAACACATGGTGAGATAAAGAGCTAAAGTCCAAAATGGATTTGAATGATGGAGATGTTAATTCAAATTTTTTCACTCAAGCAAATGCCTAAAAGAAAGTGAATAACATAGTGAAGCTAAAGGATGATGAGGAATGTTATGGAAGATCAAAGTTCAATTAAATATACTTATCAAAATTTCCAAACAAAAAATGGAAATAACAAGGGTGGTCAGAGCTGATGCCCAAACCAAACACACTTGAATAAAATGACAGGAACGTGCTGATAGAGATTTACGTGGGGAGGTGACTAGTCATCAAAATTTGGGACCAACATTGCACTGGGTGTATCGTATCAATATTCTTTCATAAAAATCTTATGGATGATTATTAAAACTTGACTTTATGAATGCTATCAATTTTGTCTGATGCAAGGAGAAAGCGATAATACTTGGAAAAGACTCTGATAGTCTTAATTCCCAAATTTTAAATCCTTTGTCCTAAAACTTAGACCAATAAGCATTTGTAACTCCATTTACAAAGTGGCGCCAAAGTTCTTCAACAATAAGGCGCATTATGATCTTCCAAAAAACATTTCTGAGAACAAAGCAAACATTTATACAAGGGAGATCTATTTCTAAACCATTTGTTAATTGCTTCAAAGTATTTCATTAAATCAGATTCCTAATTCCATATAAAGGTTTGTTAGCTTTACAAAAAATATGGAACAAGCTATGACTCTATGAGTGGATTACTCTTGAAGATGTCTAAAAGAAACTTTATTTCCCTCCTAAATTCTCAAATTTATTTTATAATGTTTTTTAAACCAAGTATTCATATTATTATAAATGGAATCAAACTGAATTGATTTCAGCAATGAGTGTTAGCAAGATCACATTTCACCATTTCTGTTATATTAATTCTCTCAGCTTCTTTTCTTAATGCTCTTGCAATGACATCTACAGTGAATATCTCTTCTAAGGCCTAGATTTTCACCACTTGCTGTATGCAATATGTTATAGTATTCGAACCAAGCAAGAAGATGGCTTGGAAGTGAAATGTATTCTATCCAAATTCAGCAATTGACCGGGCCAAATATTAATCTGGGAAATCAGAAATTTTATTTGGAAAAAGGTGATAGAAGAAGGAGAAGTCTATTACCAAAATTTGAATCAAGGAGGGTTAAAGAAATAACATACCTTGAATCAAATGGCTTTAAGAAGACTTTAAGGCTATGATCATAAATTCATCATTAGAAATCTTTGAGAAAGGATCAAACACTGGAAGCAAAATTTCTTTCTTTGCTTGTGGAAAATACTTCTTTAAAGTCTTACTTTGGCCTATCCTTACTTTTTATATCACTCATTATTGTTCCTCATAGTATTCTTAGAGAAATTAATAAATTTTGTAAAATTTATTTGAATAAGCCCAATGGTGAAATTGGCATTCATTAATTTAAATGAGGAGCTTGTAAACCTTAATTAAGGAGGTAGAGTAGAATCTCCCCTTTCTTCTAAGTAGCTGAATTGAAACAAGAATTTCATGAGGTTCTTAAATAGAAACTATTCTTATTCCAAAATCTTTTCACAAAATATTTTTTTTGTGTGCTATAGGATTGATGAACGGGAAACTACAAGAAGAACTTGCTCCCTCTTGGAAAATAATAAAGATGTAAGTAATGCTCTTCAACCATATTATTAAAATGGAGTTAGAAATGTTCATCTATTAAATTTTGATGATAAGCTAATGATAGAAACTAAATAGTGGCCTACTTATGGTGCCTCAAGAAAAGATATTATTATTGGAGAAATTTATAGACGAAATAATTGAATATGCTGAATGAGAAAAGTTTTTATTGAGTATAATGTGAACTTATATACTACAACTTCCATATTCCCAATTTCAGATGGATAACAAGAGCTCATTTTTAAAGGTGGGAAACTATTTTCTAGAAATGAAGCTGAATCCAGATTTAAAATCCTGCATGATTGCAATTCTCAAAATGGCTAAAAAAGCAAACTGAATCGAGGAAGGAAATCTTTTGCTGAATATCAAAAAATCTATTCCAACAAACACTATCTGCTTAAAAGACTGCAGGAGGAAGAAAAATTTTCCTAATGCATGAACGTATAAAGATATAGATCCATATTATTTGCAAATGTCAAAAAATCAAAAGACCTTCAATCAAGTTAACAAATGGGTTTGAATCCCTCTCTTTGATAATCTTACATGACTGCTCAATTGATGATAAAATAATAGTCCTAATGTCATGAATGCTGAATTCATTCTTCAATGCCTTTTTTCTCTTGGGAATGCTAGAAAAAAGTTACTTATGACAAAGAGAATGTGGACAAATTTGATAGCAAGCGAAGCAGTTGTTTTTCTTCTATTCCTAAATTGATGGCTAATCAATATTCAGAAAATGGATGTTAACCAGCATGTTAGGCTGTTTCAAATTCTTGCATCCGCCTCACCCGAATGGTTAAAAATTCCAATGTAATCCTCTCTTATATACCTATAGAGCTGAATTGGAGAGTCATTCGCATAGGCAAGGAAGTTCTATATTGCATTTGTAAAGATTACACTCATTGGGACATTACTCCATTTGGAATTACCTTGCAATTCAAATCTTTAAAATAAATATTAAATTGGATGTTCAAATTTAAAGGAAAGCTATCATTGAAGAGACAATTCGAATTCATTAAAAAGCTTCAAAAGCAAGATCAATGGTTCAAAAAGAATGAAAGATGATTTTATTTTTTTCTCTGAATTCTAATTTGTATTTCTCTTGCTTGTTCATAGGAGTAGAAATAATTAGCCATTTGTGTCTAAGCATGACCGATTTAACGATTCATTATGGAAGACCTTTTGCTTGAATAAATTCCTCCTTCATTTGTAAAACTGTTTGAAAGGAATCGAGTTTGTATCCTTTTTGTGACTTTTGAATTTTATTAAATGCATTATGCTCCTTTTCAAAAAAAAAAAAAAAAAAAATAATGAATGAGCACTTGGAATACATTTTAATATATGATATTGGATATAAGAATGTGGGGTTATCATTTCAGGATTTTATGTTTGCAATTTTTATAATGAATTCTTTTTTTAGTTTTCTATCCAGATTTTTATAGTAGCCTCGTGAAATGAAGAATTAAGAACACTCAGTCATATCTTGTATTCTTTATTGTGAACTTTTTCACTGTGATGCTTGTGCTATGGCTCATATCTTTCAGATTGGGTTGTCTATATGTGTGTTTGAATTACAATATCATACATTCAATTCAAAAGTTCATAGTTCTCATTAAATATCATATGTCAGAATACCTCGTATAATAATATAATTTGATGAAAGTATTGTTTTTTTTCACATTGTGTTCTTATTTAATTGCACCGAGTTTAATGACACCAATTGTTAGAGTGAATCTATGTCAACACAATTGTGTTCTATATGTTTATTTATTTGATCTTCAAGATGTATTGTCTTCCACAATCACTATATTCATTCTTTAATAAAATATACACATGTTAATTTATGGTTGATTGAATCCAATGAGATGTTAATTTAAAAATCTATGTTCGTCAGAAAGTTTGTACAAATCTCTAGATGAGGTGATTAATCTATTTTGTTTTATGTCGTTCATCGTAGTGCCATATTTACTTACTTTTCCCATGTTATTTTATGACGTTCTTTAATGAACTGAATTGTTAATATTATTTACCAAAGTTTTGTCATGATTCTTATGACACTTCTATCATGCTACTTTAATTTTGCCATGGCCCATCTTTTATAAGCTTTTGAGTTTATTTATTTATTTTTCTTTATTGAGGCTTGTAGGTTTTTCTTTTTGATATAATTCACTAAATTTTTTTAATCGACCTTTCTTTTATATTTAATGGATAATAGCAAACCATCAAGCTTTTTCTTACATGACTATCATACATACACTCCACCTCATGTTATTATCAAATTAGAGTTTTTTTTAATGACAACTTCATAACATTGAAATGGAGATTCTCTCTTAAGTTCTTTTATCATTGGCCTTGCATTATTCTTATCTAAGTAAACATGCCAAACTTCCAAACTTCTACCACTCATCAAGCTCAATATCACTTTTACTATATGTATCATCAGGGATTGTATACACTTTCTAGTCATAGTTTGAATACAACATGTCAGCTCATAGTAGTACATATGTGGCTATGTAATTAATTTAGTATTCTAGTTTTGTTGGAAAGCATATAAATGGTCTAGACAGTAACCAATAAATTTGTCTCTTACATATTATTGCTTGTACTTATTCCATTAAAATTGTTTGCGCACATGTTCAGTCCTTATATATATAATCATTAATTTTTCTTTAGAATTTAAAGACTTAAATATTTGATGATAACTCAAATAAAATTTATAAATAGATGAAACCTTTTTAATGACAATAATTAAGGACGAGTCTTAGAGAACATAGATAAACTCTAGGATTCACACATACATCCTTTAGGGATGAAACATCAAACATAGATAATGTAGCAACATCAAACTTTAGGATTAATATACATAATCTATTTGAAATCAAACAACAATCAATCATTAATTTTTCTTTAGAATTTAAAGACTTAAATATTTGATGATAACTCAAATAAAATTTATAAATAGATGAAACCTTTTTCAATCGACCTCAACCAACACATACAATTATTAAAGGATAAAATTCAAACCCAAATTTTATTAATAAGAAATTAATTCTTTAATTACTCTTTGATTGAATATTAATTAAATGAATTCATTAAAAACAGAACAAGATGCAAAGACAAAACACATTAAAGTTTCAATAAAATCTAGAGATGAATAATTCAAATTTAGACAAAACTTTTGAATGAATTTTAATTAGTAATTCATTATTGATTAATTAAAAGTAATTTAAGAATATTTGAGAAATTATCTAAAAAATTCTAACTAATTAATAAAGTTCTAATAATTCAACAATCAACTTAAACTCCAAATAACTTTAACTCAATAATTGAAATAAATGATTAAAAATCTTCAACCCTTTAACCATAAACCAATTAAATTAATCCGATTAATACTGGTTATCACTGGGTAACCCAGGCCTACGAGGCTATTAGCTTAGCCCCAAGGAAGGTGAAATAAACTTCACGACCTCGGTGAGAAACAAAGGTGGTAATCACTTAACACTCAAAATGCACCCTAAAATCAACTTTAAAACTACTAATATTTAAACTCAAAATTAAATCCCTCAAGGCTTTTAACCAATCAAAATATTAGACAACTTTAACCAAATACCCGATATAGGACATATTCGAACTACATGGCCTGCTACATACACTTAGGTTGGTTTGTTAGGACACGAACTCTAGCTTTAGGTTAGGCCGACGTTACTTTTTGTTTCTGAGGTGTGTTAAACTATATGAAAATTAAGCATTGATTGATTTTTTTGTTTTTATACCATCTTAGATTCATGTGATGATTATTTTTAATGCTTTTGGTGGCATCCTACGTTAGATAACATAAACATAGGTTCATTATCCACAAACATGTGTACTTCCTGTTTGTCAGCCTAGGATTAGGTCCCCAGCCCCTTGGCCTACGAGGTCCCCTTGAATGAGGTAACCCGTGGTTGCTAACAAGGATCCTCTAGTCGGCACTCGACTAAGTAGGCTAAGGATACCGACGAACCCGGGACGATGGAAAACCATGGGATCTTGATTGGGGATGTCATACCCACTTGGTAGGTTAGTATTCACCAACACCTCCTGGGCATTCTCTTGATTAGGTGATCGAGAATATAAGTCCCAACTTTCTAATAAAATTTTAACTTGAATATAAAGATTCCCCCTCATTCTAAAATTTAAAGCCCAACACTTAGTTTAGGTTGAGACACTCCTGAATAATTTTCAGAATCCTAAAGTGTCTCTTACCCTTCTTCCTTTGACTTTGGAAATAAGTGTTCA
The DNA here is from genome assembly GCF_001605985.2 of Dendrobium catenatum. Lineage (NCBI taxonomy): Eukaryota > Viridiplantae > Streptophyta > Magnoliopsida > Asparagales > Orchidaceae > Dendrobium > Dendrobium catenatum. The sequence goes on from NW_021591172.1 coordinate 8,182, forward strand.
AAATTTGATCCAATCCCGATTGAAATTCCAAATTCACATTATTGATATCACTCCTAGAAAATCTTTAAATTTAAATTTATGCCGTTATTTTAATCGAGAGTTTTCGTAGGAAACCTTATTTTCCTACGATGTAATTAACTACGAGGGCTTGCGCTCGTAGAAGATTTAGAACCACACATGCACCTGATTTTAAAAATTGATTTTTCAAAATTTATATTGGCTTCCTTTGGGAAAGATCAAAAGATGACCTTTATTATCACATTCAAAGAATTATCATTGAATGGTGTTATCTCCCTTTGGGGAGATAGATCTTTCTTTAATAAGGCTTTGGATGTGAACTTAACGATCACACTTCTTGATTATCGTAGTCGGATATTTAGGTGAACCTCATTTTGGTCCTCCGGGGCCATATGAAGTTCTCTTTAGCATCCACTTACAATATTCAAGATGAAATTCATAATTCTAAATTTGAACACCATTATGAAATTTTATTTTCACTTTTCGAGGTGATATACTCTTTCTAATGTGATGATTTGATGTTATAATTAGAATTAAACTTTAACTCCAAAATTTCCAAAGAAAACCAAGCTTTTCAAAACCCGCTTTCAAAATTCCACCAACAGAGGTATATAAGATGAAAAACTTGAGCTACATAGATATGTTTCCTAAAGAGACTTTAGTCCTAATACCCATTATGACAACATCACATTCCTCACATGTTAAGGGGGAAAGGTCTAAAGACTTACAAAATTCAGTCTCTTTAGTATTTCAAAATTACCTTTAAGACACTAATCTAATTTTTTAACCACCTATGTCAAATCTTAGGTAAGTAGAATTATTCTTATGTCACCCTTTTAAAATTAATTTACCTTGGACATACGAAGCCTAGGATTTTTTGTGGTGGGCAATAAGCACAATTTAGTGTGTCACTTATCAATGTTACCTCATGTCATATGAAACAAAGAAGGGATAAGCCACCTTTATAGCCTTATAATCATTTTAGACTTAGTTATGTGTAGGACTAATGATAGATGATTTTACCCTCTGAAAGTTCGTTAGGGATGTTAGGCCCATTATGAACTGACCCAAGGCTAATAAAGAGATAGAGAGGTGATTCAGTATTTAAAACAAACACAATCTTAAATCCAAAAACAAGATTCACCACAATCAAAACCAACGATGGGGAAATTAAATGCGGAAGCAATAATAAGAAAAGAACACACCAGATTTATAATGGTTCGGTCAAACATCCAAGTATTGCACTAAAACAAGTGTCTCACCTTTAGCCCACACAGCTAGGAGGAGAAGCCCTTAAAAAATCGCTTCGACCTTCCCTGGTGCGATGGAGTCGCCGGGTCCTTTGACACCAAAGAGATCTTCTTTTTAGTGAAATTCCCTTGAGACAAGCCTTGAATCCGACGGTATTCAGGTGCGAGCTTGCCAGAGCAACTATGTGGAACCCCCTCCACACTCCCTTGAGTCCCTCCCTCACAGGATCTTCTCCCTCTCTCAAACTCTGCCCTTTCCTCACTCCCTTTCAATCTCTCTCTTCAAGTTTCCCCCAAAAGAACGAAGCTATAATGGCTGCCAAAGAAATTTACAACAGTGCATTGATAAAGCTTAAATAGAAGCTCTCAAAATGAGCTCATTAATGCAAGTTGCCGACATTATCATCAAGGATGATAGGCATATCGTCCTGTACGATCAGTACAATTTAAGCCCAATCAGCCGGGATGATTTGAGACGATCATAAGAAATTTAATCATATCGTCCAGGAAGATAAAATATCATCCTGGATGATCAGTAAAAATTGTGGAATATCATCCTCGACATCGCCATGAAAAATAGCTATCCGATGACCAATCGTCCAGCATACCGGCCAAGACGATCTGGTGATCATCTAGGCCGATTTGATTGTGAAATCAAGTCATAATTGCTTTCCTTAAATTCTAGAGAAATTTTGGAAAAATTGACCTGGATCGTCTTGGATGATATTTTATAGTCCTGGACGATCTACTTGGACAATGTCCAAAAATAGGTTATTTCTAAATAGATCTGGCGGTAGATTCTTTCTAAATTGAGCCTATCGCCCTAGCCGATACAAAATCATCCAGGACAATGTGTTTTGCATAATGACAGTTGCTTTAATCAGGATGCCCTAATTAGGGTTTCTACTTTTTGACAAATCATCCAGAGCGATATAAATATCATCCCAGACAATATTACCAAAACTAGAACTCTTTTAGGGAACAATAGTGAATCTACCAAGTTACAAATCATTAGGTGCTACACCAAATACAATAGACTCAAGAAAGGAAAATTGTTTACAAACTAACTCAGACATAGTCTACCCAATCTTGAGTTGGTTCCAATTTGCAGTCTGATCGTGTGGACCTGAAATGTCAGTAGATAAGGCAGTCGTAGAGAAATAAGAGTGTTTACTATCATCAAAATCTTAAACCATGAAAACAGATTCGCAACACCCTTAATTTATCATAACTCTAACACAGGTTAGGGCCCATATATTTTATACTCTTTATAACTTAATAATCAAAATCATAACTTTAAAATTAAGATCATAATTAATTCATTATAAATGGATAATTACTTAAAGAAAAATTCTTAGGTTAATAAATTAAATAATATAAACTCAGCCCTATAACTTGAATCCTTTACCTATATTAGGATAGTTAGCTAACACTAACATTGTACATATTTAGGTGCTGGATAAGACACCTTTTTTAGGCATCTAAGGGGAGGGTATAACTAAGGTAAACTTTTTATTTTTTTAATGTTTCAATATGACTTTGTGATGTTATGATGTGGTGTTAAATTTTTTATTTTTTATGAATCTTTTATTTCTTATTTGATGGATTAATGAGTAGACGCATGCTCTTAAGTGGTTAAAATTTGTTTAGAATTATCTTCTTCAGGTGGCCATTTTTCCAAGAGGCTAATTAAAATAATATTTAAATCGATATAAATGTGCCCTCTGATGGTACCAGAAGTATTGCTAAGCCTTTGAGCATGTGGACCTAAGGACTAGGTCTTGATGTTAATATAATTGCTTTATTATAATTATGCTAATCTCTATTTTATAAGAAAATATTATAATTTTTTTTCATAAGTAATATTAATTAAAAAAACTATGTAGTTATCTGGGTATTTTAGAAAGTAGGAGGTCAAACATATGATGATCGATTAAGATCTCATATACCATTTCATTGATGTATAGTTTTAGATTGGGTTATAATAATGGTGTTTTTTTTTTTACTTTTGCTATGCTCTAGAAAGATGCAAGGGAATTGAAATAGTATTTTCTTTAGCAAAATTGGATTTCTCTAATTGCTATTTTGAAGTCAAACATATCATTATATATGATATTTTACTTCAGAAGGTAAAAATACAATTATCTAATGGGTTTAGTTAAAAAAAACTGTAAGCTTCATTCTAATTTTCATTGCTAAATTTAAGAAAGAACTACATATGACCCTGAATTATCAAAATGATATTCGATCGAGCATTTTGCTATTATAGTATAGATGTAATATCATTAATTTCATAATTAAAGTCCTGATAATAAATTATATATCTTCCCATGCAAAGAAGATATTATTTATTATCAATCATTCAAATATGATGATAATGATCGATAATGATTTTCTTAAATTTTTTGAACAGGATAAATTAAAATTTTAAATTGATCAAAGGTTTTTAAATCTCCTATGAAAGCTCTCATAGTTTATATTATCATAGTGTTTTGAGTTTCCTACAAATACTTTATATTAAAATAATTGAATAAATTTCTTTTTAAGAATTCAAATATTCATATGAAAGGTGTGAGATTGGAATTTCAATAGGGATTAGATCAAATTTTAAATACTTATTCTTGAAAGCCAATAAAGGAGGAGTACGAGGCATTTTTTGATTCTGAAATAATTCAAAAAAATCCCTATTTATGTCTTTGGCTTTCTATTTTGATTTAGAGAATGTTTTAATTTGAGTAGGAAATTTGTCAAAATGTTAGGATTATATACCCAAAATGTGGGATTTATTATTTTGGGTCCACACTAGATCCTAAATCTAATTTGGGCATGAAACCATAGTGCCCCAAACTTGGTTGGAAGGAATGAAAATATAGGCTTGTACTTACTTAATTGGGGAGCCAACTAACCACCTAATGCTTTAAAACCATGAGCGCAGTCTTTGTGAAAGTGTAGGGTTGTTATTTAAGTTTTGAGGAATTATGGTCGATGTCTAGAAAAATGTCATAATTAGCACCTTTACTTCTATAGGGTGACTATGTTTGAATGCAATTAAAATTATATTAATTTAACTAGTTTTTTATATGAAGTAATTTAAAATTTTGTCTTAGAAAATAGATTTTCTGTAGAGATTGTAAACCATCCACTAGTTAGAGCTACACCCTAAAAGGTCAGGTGGTCTACCACAATGTATAGGTGGGGAGGTGCCTAAAAAGGAAAAAAATGTATAATATGCATACATGAGACCCTTGGTGAGCCTCAGCACACTTCATAAAATATTTTATCTTTCTATGTTAGCCTAAATGTTTTATTTGATTATTGAAAGTTTGTGAGGGTTGCTAAACCTTTATGAAATGGTCCTACGCTAACCAAGAGGGGGTGAATTGGTTATTAAAAATTTATATATTATAATAAGATAATATTTTTAAAATATTTTTTAATATTTTTGATCACATAATTTATACAGAAGAACCAATATTTTCATAATAAAAAAATTAGACATTTTGACCACTGAACAAATTATAATATAATGTTGAAATTAAATATGAAAAAGTAAATAGAAAGAACACACCAAATTTATAGAGGATCGGTCAACTTGACCTACGTCCACTCCCTGAAAACATCCTTTCCAGGTTTTGCATTAAAATTAGTTTCTTTCCTTTTATCCCCATAACAAGGTGAAGAAGCCCTTACAAAATCTTTCTACCGGCTTAGTGAGGCAGAGTGCCTGGAATCCTTTTCGTCATTCTTATAGTAAGCAAAGAACCTTAGAATCCTTTTAATCCTTCCTGGAGTAAGAGAGAACCTTGAAATCATTTTTCACCCTCCTGGTGAAGGCAGAGAACCTAGATCTCATGCAGATGAAGATTTCCCCAAGAACCACTATGGAACAAAAAAAGAAAATTAAAGAAGAGGGTGGAAACCTTGCTTGGAGACACCAATATGAATCCCTCACAACTCCCCCTCATAAGGATTTCTTTCTCCCAAGTCTTCTCTCTACCCTCTCTAAGCTCTATCTCAGATCAACTCCACAATAAATAATTTCTTAAAATTATTTTAGAAATTCTTAAATAGTGGGCTTCAAAAACCATAAACTTCAAGAAATCTATCTTCTATTCATACAATATGATATAACTATTATACAATATGATCAGTTCAATTCAGTCTTATCCAACAAGATCGTTCAGACAAATTATTCAACTTTAATATGACATCGTACAATATAATATGTGGAAATTCCTTCTATTCATTTAGACGATCATTGGGATGACCAACTTTGTACATGGGTGATTATCCAGTACTATGGACATCATATAATATGATAAATACAAAATCATGGATTTCATTTGGTACGATCCCTAGGAAGACCAATTTCATACACGAGTAATCATATAATATGATTAATAAAAATAATTATCCTTGATTTGACTTCTTGATATCACCAAATTAATTAAGAAAGATTTTAATTAGGGCTTACAGTATGAACCAAATCATACGATACGGTCAATACAAAATTAGTATATTTCTTAAGCTCTAGTGGCTATGCTTTTAAAAGAGCAAAACACTTCGTATTGTACGAGTTAAATTTGTATAACATGAATTATTTCGTGTAGTATGAAACCAAGATCATGCACTATAAAGTACCTAAAAAAAGATTCTCAAAAACAATTTTACCTCTCCCCTTGTGTGTATACAAGGTTACTCAGCAATGATATCTACTTAATTACATGATAAGACTCAAGAAAGAAGAAACATAGAATAAATATAAAATTAACTATAACCATAGTATATAAGTCTTGAACTAATTAGAATTGCAATTGAACGGTTGACTTATTTCTTGAAACTTTAGTGCGTAAAAACATTACAAAAAAATATCACAGAAACTAGATAAAGAAGTAAAAAACACAATAATATTTGTCATCTTCAAAATCATAGTGTTCAAATCTAGTTTGCAATAATCTCCACTTTTTTTATGATGGAAAACAATATTGTTTTTGAATTTTCAAAAAAGTTACTTTCCTCTAAACTCCCCCTTTGATGAAAATCAATTGTAAGAAAAAGGAGCGTAAAAAACTTTTTTATTTTTAAATAATAATTCAAACAACAATATCAAAAACTAATAACAAAATAAACCAACGATAATAACAACAAAGAACAAAATACTACTCCCTCTTTTGACATTACAAAAAGAGGGAAAACAGTAGGAAGAAAAACATGCAACTTAAAATCATAAACAACTTGAGGTAAGGAAAAAACTATTATAGACATGAAAATTCCCATAGGTATTTTTCATAATGTTATAAACTTACTCAATAAATAGAATAGACCCAACAAGATAAGTGTCGACTTTATTGCAACTAAAGGATTTGGATTCTAGAGTTTGCTTGCCAAGCTTAACATCTTCATAGGCTAAATCATTTATTTAAACACACATCTAATTAAAGAACTATAATTAAATAGAGAAATTTAAACATTTGAGACTAATAGCCTGAATTATATCGAATAGAATTTTACTTTAAAAGTGATGAAAGAAGAACCATGATTTTCCAAAATCAAGTTTTAAGAATATTATGAAACACAAGGATTTTCTAAGATTTAAAGATTGAACAGAAAGAGAGGCTAATTTAAGTTGGGCTCATTTTGTTCATCTTTTTTTAGCTTTTGGCACACATCCCACATCTTTTACTTTTGACACACTTAGTGCATCTTTTATTTTTAGCTTCATTGTGTATTTTTAATTTTGGGCTCATTCTCTGCCTCTTTTGTCTTTTGTTTTCCAAATTAAATCCATTCTAAACCTTTAAGAATCTCAGTTGAAAGATTATCCTCCAAATAAAAGAGAGGAATAACTCACTCTTCTATATAGGGAAGAATAATCTTCAAGGTAAACTCAAGTTTTCTAATAGGAATAAAGAGCCTAATATAGAAAAATATTGAATTTCATTTATCAAATTGTAGAATATATCAATGATATAAAAATATGTAGTAGAGTGAGTAAGTTTGCATTTCAACATCTTAATTCCAATTCAATTAAAACATCCAGTTCACACAAAGGAGTTACCATGCAAAGAAAATAAGTAGGGATATGAAGCTTCATAAGATTCATTTATCTTTCAAGTTTTAACAATGTCAACAATTAATTATAAAACTTTTAAGTCAGAATAAAAGTATATTTATTGCAAACAATAAAGAGCATTGTGGAGAGTTCATTAGTATAGTACGATTCAAATCGTACTGTAAGAGTTCAATCGTACAGTACGGGTTCAGTTATACAGTATGATCCAAGTCATAAGTACAATTAATAGAAGCACATTTTTATTTATATTTTTCAAGCAAAAAGCACATAGAAGTGATCTTAGAGTACATAATCAACTAGAAAGAAAAAGAAATATCACTTGAAAGTAAAAAAATAAATACAAAGAAGTTTTTTATTTTAAAACTAAAAAGGATTACAACCTAAGAGGTAAATAAATGCGATACATATACAAAGCAATAAGTAAAAAAGGAAATATTGATACAAAAAGAAAAGTACAACACGAACGAAACAAATACAAAAGTGGATCCTGAACAGAAGGTGGATATGGTGCTAGCTTGAAGAACTGGCTAAAGCTATCATATTGCTGTTTGATAGAGGTGAATTGTTCTTGGATGTTTCCAAACTACTCTCTGAACCAACCCATATCATTATCATGCTAGATTTTTTTTTGACCATGCAAGTCTCATGTATGTCAAATAGTTGAATCAACTCCTCGAATTGGTAGTGGTGGGGAAGTGGTGCAGGTGCAAAATTCAGCTGTAGGGGTAGGTTCTCCTTCTTCATGATAGAGTGGGTCTTCTAGCTCCTAATCTCTATGAAAGAGTATATGGAAGGACGCATCCAAAAAGAATATTAGAGTGTGGTCTAGAGGAGTAGGATATGTGATGTTTTTTTTTTATTCAAGATATACCAAATCACATGTCCTTGAGTGAGGTTTTGCTTTCTCCTAATGGTTGAGAGTCAAACGAAAGTGAGATTTTGGATGTAATAAATTATCATTTGAGCTTCATTAATTTAAGTGTTTATCATTATAAAGTTGGTGACAAGGGTTGGTGGTAATTCATACCAATAGATATATTTATCTAGTCTCCAGCTTTAGGGATGATAGATGTTCTGAGAATATACTAGATAACCCTAGCATTTTGATTTAAGTTTTATACCAAGGGTTGGTGATAGTTCAAGGAATCATTTTGAAGTAAGAGGTTCACATCACTCTAATCAAAGTTGGATCTGGAGGACAAGACAAGGGGTCTATTTCCTTGGGTGTTTAATTGAAGGAGGACTCATATATCCTCTATAGTGATTTCCACATTCTGACAGCACACACGAGAAATCATTACAGTAGCATCTCCACTAATCATAAGGTTTGCTAGAAACTCAAAAAGGATTTCAAAGTGAAATGGATATCCCAAAGTTAAAAGAAATTTAAGCACAATGGAATTAAAGAGGTTCATTACCATAAAGCAAAGGGCATGTTGATTAAGATGCATGAAGGGTGTGATCTTGACCTCTTTATATTTTAAGTAAGCATCTTTATCATAAGCCATCAGAAAGTGGTCATCGGTAGTGTTGTGAGAGGGTTAAGTACCCTAGGTTTACTGACTGTGCTATCCACCACTGCTAATTTTAAGGTTGAGATTGCAGGATTATAAGGTTGTGTGGAAAACATTGAAGGAATTGGGTTGTTTAAATAAATCTTGAGCAAATAATACCATACAATTGTGAGATCATACGGGACAATCGAATGTAATTATTTCAGCCAGATGATCAATAAAAATGAATTATCTAATGATATAGTATGATCGGACTTTATACAAAATGATTAGAGACGTGGATCTCAACTCGAGGAGTCAAGGTTGTAAGACTTTTGATAAAAGTTTTATATAGTAAAAATAGGTGTTTGTATGGTTTGATTAACAATAAATGTTATACCAACCAAAATGAATTCATCCCGATCTAGATTTTCATATGAAATTTTTTTAAAAAAAGGTGTTTGTATAGTACAATTATAATCATTGATTCAACCTAGTTCATCTACTGAGTAAAGGCTTATGATGAAAGCAGTGTTGTACAGGTTGTACAATACGAATATGGCTTATATAATATGATCAAAGATGAAATTTTTAATTTGCAAGAAAAGAAACAAGCGTAGAAAAAGATAATAATAAAATTATAATAATACAAATAAGAACTAAAATAAGATCAATAATAAAAATAAATTAGGGACTAATCAAGTAAAAATAAAATCATAAAAATCACATGACAATAGAAACAAAATGCATAAAACATGTAAACGGAATCAAGAAAAAATATAATAGAAATAGAAAAAGTCAGTTTCAAGCATGAATATCTATCACATCTAATTTGGTTCATAAGGTGCTGAAGGTTTCAAAGACCAGTGGTTTTATAAAGATATCAGTATGTTAGTTTTAGTGGATACATGGTGTAGCTCTATGTCTCCTTGGGTAATATGATTCCTAATGAAGTGGTGTCTTATATCAATGTATTTGGACCTAGAGGGTTGGTTTGGATACTTTGAAATGCAGATGGCACTAGTGTTATCACATAGGATTAGAATTATGCCTATATGTATTCATAAATCCAGAATTTGTTTCTTTAACCAAATGACCTAGGCCACAAAACTTCCTAAGCATGTGTATTCAGCTTCAAAGGTGGACAGGGTAACTGAGTTATATTTTCTTCTATTATATAAGGAGACTATGAATTATCATATGAATAGACATGTTTTAGAAGTGGTTTTTTTATGTACTCGATGTCCTACAAAATCTAAATCAGAATATCCTATGTTTTTAAAGGAGGTATTATATTAAACATTATATTAGGTCTTCTCATAGTCAAGTAAAGAAGTGAACTAATTATTCCTTAGTATTTCTTTTGATCAATAGATTTCCCATTTGAATCCTTATCTAACTGAATAGTGGAACTCATGGGAGTGTTGATTGGCTTGGATTTATCCATTTCATATTTCTTAAGGATGTCCTTAATGTATTTTGATTCACACAAAAAAAAAGTTTCATCATCTTTCTACCTTATACTAAATCCAAGAAAGTAGGTCAATTTTCCCATCATACACATCTCAAATTCTTTACTCATTATTTTTGAAAACTCATCAGAAAGGTTTTTATCAAAGAAACCAAACAAAATATCTTCAAAATAAATTTGTACAATCAGTAGTTCACCGCCTACCTTTTTTAGAAACACAGTGGCCTTTACACTCCCATTAACAAAATTTATTTCTAGTAAGAATGTGCTTAGCCTTCATACCATGCCCTAGGTGCTTGTTTAAGTCCATATAATGCCTTTTTTAATTTATACACATGATTAGGAAATTATGAATTTTTAAATCCTAGGGTTGTTCAACATACACACCTTCTTTTATCTCCCCATTCAGAAAGGCACTTTTGACATCCATTTGGTACAATTTGAATCCCTTAAAATAATCAAAGGCTAGTAACACCCTAATTGCTTCTAACCTTGGTACAAGATAAAATGTCTTTTTAAAATCAATTTCTTCTATCTGGTTATACCCCTTAACAACTAATATTGCTTTATTTCTAAACTCTACACTAGAACCATTCATTTTGTCTTTGAAAGTCCATTTATTTCCAACCACACTCTAGTTCTTAGGTCTTTCAGTTAGCTCCAAAACATTATTCCTTAGAAATTAATTTAACTCTTCTTGCATGGCTAGGATCCAAAATTTATTAGATAGGGCTTAATTTATATTGGTGGGTTTAGTCATTGAAATGAAGCCATAGTAGTTTTCCTCTTTTCTAAGTGCATGCCTAGTTATAACACCTTTAGATGGGTCTCCTAAGATCAATTCTTTATGGTGACTTGAAGAATATCTCCATTCTCCATGAAGGATATTTTTAGGGTATACCATTTCCTCTAGATTTATAGATTCTAAACCTTGGGTGTCTTCTACAACCTTTTCTTCTTCTACCCTACACCCTCCAGAATTATCAAATTCATCAAATATAATATGAGTGGTCTCCTCTACAACTAGTGCTATTTTATTAAAAAATCTATAGGATTTCCCAACATATGAGTAACCTAGGAACACTCCTTCAAAAAATTTGGGTCAAACTCTCTTAGTAGTGATTTCCCATTATTCAAAATGAATACTCTACATCCAAAGGCATGATGGTGGGAGAGGTTGGGTGTCCTATTCTTAATAACTTCATAGGGTGTACTGTTTTGCTTGGATATAATATTTACCCTATTCAGAATAGAATAGGTTGTATTGATCGCTTCTACTCTTAAGTATTTAGAAAGTGATAATTCAACTAACATGTCTCTAGTGGCTTCTACCACAGTCTTATTCTTTCCTTCAGTAACCCCATTCTATTGAGAGGTTCCAGGAGCTAAAAAATTATGATATATCCCTTGCTACTTACAATAAGATTCAAATTTCTCATTATCAAATTCTCCACCATGGCCACTATGAATGGTTATATTTCATAACCTATATTTATGTGAATCCATGTGAAAAAAAGATCTAAACTCCTCAAATGATTTTCTTTTATGAGATAGGAATCTAACCCAAGTAAACCTTAAATCTTCATCAACAATCCTATACCCAATAGACTTTCCCTCCTAGGCTTCAGTGCTGATAGGTCTAAAGAAATCCATGTGTAGGACATCTAAAAGTTTTTTATTATTAATATCTTTGATTAAGTGGATATAGGATTTGATTTATTTCTCTAATTGACAGGCATCACATTGGTGATCCCTAGTGAACTCTAATTTGGGAATTCCTCTCACTATGTCTTTTTTGGATGATTTTCCTTAGGTTTTTCATGCTTGCATGACACACTCTCCTATGTCATAACCATTATTCATCAATAATAGTTTTTAGGAAAAAAGAAGAAACATGTTTAATATACTTTTAATCAACCATGTAAGTATTATTGATTATTTTTCGTTGCAACATACTATTTCTATTTAAGCTGATCATGTAACTGGTCGACAAAAAATTAATGCTAAATCCTTTTTTACAAAGATAGATTATGCTAACCAGGTTATGTTTCAATCCATTTTCTAGTAAATCATTTTCAATAATGAAATTCTTGGTCTTGCCAATTATACCTAATCCAACCAATCTCCTAGTTATGTTATCTCCAAGTGTTACCTAGCCTCCTACCCTGGCCTCTAGTGAAATGTGTTAATCTGCACCTCAAGCTATGGGCCTTGAACATCCTCTATTTAGGTACCACAAGCTTTCATGAGGGCTTCTAGAATAGTATCCCTATAAAATAATTAAATTTTAGATTTAGGAACTTAAATAAGTTTTGGTCCTATCTTATGGGAATAAGAATGAAATGTATGTATGATATGCTCTAGATTTTGAGGTTTTGGTCTCCACAAAAAATGTGTTCTATAGTGAATGATGCAAGTGTGTGAGATACGTCCTAGCATGACACAAAAAAAAAACATCTAACATCAGGAAATATATTTACTAATCTATTTGGGTTATGGGTTGAATGATGCATACTTATTTTATAGATTATAAAACTCTTCAAGTGATGGTGATTTTTTATTTTCTTTGAAAGCATTTACTTAGATTTTTAAAAATGGGTTTGTACTTTCAAGAATTGAATTTTCAATTTTCAATGCATGGTCCCTACTATTTATTTCAGATGCAAGAGTTTCTATTCTTTTATATAATATAATTCAATATGTGACATTTTCAAGGAATCAAGGAGCTCAGTTAATTTAGAAAGCTTCTTGTTTAAAATGTCAAATTCATCTAACAAAGCCATGTGATTACTATCCAGAGTGGAATGACCTCTTAAGCATTCATACTCTTTTTGTAGAATTAAAAAATCTGATTTAAGGGTAGCATCTGATTTCGTAAGTTTTTTATATGCAATATGAATTTTTTTCTGAAACTTTACATAATTGATCATATGTAAGATCACATATCTCCTCTTTATCAGACTGATCAACACTATCATCTACCATTAAGTTTAGGTTAGTTACCTCTTCCTTTACTTCAATTTTAGAAGAATCTGATGTTGAAATTGCCAAAAAGCTTTTAGAATCCTTTGCCTTCCATTATTGATTTTAGATTTTTCTTCACCCTTCACCTTCCTTGGGGGAGCTTTAAGATTCGGACAATCATACTTCATGTGCCCTAGCTTCCTCCAATCAAAGAATATAACATTAGAAGAAATTTAAAAAAAAAATTACCATTCTTACCCTTATTCCATTAGTAATGACATTATTGTTTATTCTTTAAAAATCTCTTGAACTATCTATTAATAAAGGAAATGTCATCATCATATTGTCCATAAGAGTCATTATTAGAAACATTATCCATTAAGGCTATAATTTTCTCTTTTCTCTTCTCACCTGCATAAAGCTTCCTTTGACTAACTCCTTTCTTATAGCCAAAGAGTTATTCAAGTAAGTTATCTATGGAATAAACATTTAGATCTTTAGATTTAGTAATAATAATTACTTTAAATCATATGAAGGTAGTAAACAAAAAAGAAATTTGTTAAATTTTTCATAATTTATAAGCTCTATTCCTAAGGCATGCAAGTAACAATCTGTGTAAACATATTATACATTTTAGAATTAGATTCACTAGGTTTCATAAAGAAAAGTTTATAATCATGAAGAATAATATTTAGCCTAGATTATTTTACTTCCTTTATTCCTTCATATATAATGCAGAGTTTGTCCCAAATCTCTTTACCAGTTGAACAAGTAGAAACACGTATATAATCCTTAGATTTTAAAGCACAAACAAAAAATAGCTCAAACATTTGGCATTCAATTGGGCTAAATCTATATCATCAGTAGTCCATTTTTAAAAAAAAGGTATTTTAATTTTAACGCCATTTACTAAACAAAAAGTGTAGAACAACCATCTTAAAATCGCATCTACATGCGATAATCAATTGATTGTAAAAAGGTGAACATGCAAGTTTTCCAAAAATAAAAAAGAATGTTATCAAATAGAGGTGGCTTGTGATTAAGTATCTATCCACAATATTATGATTACAAAAATTAGCCATATATCTTTTTTCAAAAGCTTTCTAAAACTTAATTTATGAATCCCATTATGATACCACTTGAAAGTTTATGAGGGTTATTAAACCTTTATGAACTAGCCTGAGTATAACCAAAAGGGGGGTGAATTAGTTATTTAAAAAGTTCTTTAATGGAAAAGAAAAACATATTTGAAGTCCTTTTGAATATTAAAAAAAAACAATTTATGCAGAATCAACAATAATTTCATAATAAAAGAAATTAAAGATTTCAATCACAGAACAAGTCATAGTATAATGCAAAAATTAAATGTAAAAAGTAAATAAAAAGAATATACCATATTTATAGTGGTTTGATAAACCTATCCTATGTCCACTCTTTGAAAACCTACTTTCCAAGTATTGCACTTAAAGTATTGTCTCTCCTTTTGCCCCCACAACAAGGTGAAGAAGCCCTTACAAAATCTTTTCACCGACCCAGTAAGGAAGAATGCCTTGAAACCTTTTACTCCCTCCTAGAGTAGGCATAGATCCTTAGAATCATTTTACTCCCTCTTGGAGTAAGTAGAGAACCTATGAATCCTTTTTCACCATCCTGGTGAAGGTAAAGAACCTAGATTTAATGCTAATAAAAATCTCCCCAAAGCCACGAAGGAACCAGAAAAGCAACTTGAAGAAGACGGTGGAAACCTTCCTTGGAGCAATTATTGTGAATCCCTGACAACTCTCCCTCATAAGGATTTCTCTCTCTCTCTCCCATTCCCTCTCTTTTCCTTCTCTATGCACTCTCTTAGATCAACTCCACTGTAAAAGATTTATCATAAGAATATTAGAAATTCTTAAATAGCAAGATTCAAAAAATCATAAATTTTAAGACATCAGTTTTCTATTCGCACAATATGATACACATATCATATAATATGATCGATTCAATTTAGACTCATCCACGAAGATTATTTAAACAATCTATTCAACTTTTATAAAAAATCATACAGTATAATTAAGACATCATATGGTATGATATATTAAAATTCCTTCTATTCCTTTGGGATGATCCTTGGGATGGCTAACTTCATACACGAGTGATCATCCAACACTGTGGACATTGTATAATACAATCAATATAAAAATCATGGATTTTATTTTGTATGATCCATGGGACAACTAATTTTATTTATGGGTAATCATAAAGTATGAATTATATTATAAAATACAATCAATCACAATAATTATTCATGATTCGTTGCCTTATCTTATAGGATTAATTAAGAAAGATATTAAATAGGGCATACTATACAATCCAAATCTTAGGGTACGGCAAGTACAAAATGAGTATCTTTCTTAACCTTTGGAAACTAGGGTTTTGAAAGTGCACAACACTTACTACAGTATGAGTTCAAATCATACAATACTAATTACTTTGTGTAATACAAAACCAATATTATATAGTATGAAATACTTAAAAAAAGGCTCTAAAAATGTTTTATCACTCCCCCTATATGTGTGCAAGGTTACTCAGCAATAATATCCACCCAATTATATGATACAACACAAGAAAGGAGAAAATATAAAATAAAATTAAAACTGACAACAACCCTCGTCTACCCAACCTTCAGCTTATCAGAATTGTAAATGAATGGTGGATTGATTTCCTAAAATGTTAGTGCTCATTAACAAAAAACAAAAAAATCACATAAACTAGATAAAGTAAAAACAGACATAATAATGTTTGTTATCATCAAAATCATAGTGTTTAAATCAGGTTTGCAATAATTATGAGTAGAAAAATTTTATTCCTTAAAGGGCCTCATCACATTTATCTAAACCAAAAGCAACATGCAAGAGCATGAATCCTAAAAAGTATTGAAAATATGGAACAAAGTCTAATGATTTTGATGATAATAAATAGTATTAGATTTTTTACTATACTTCTTAAATATATTATATATATGTTTTCCTACTCACTAACATTATAGGATTACAACTCACTTACAACCTCGATCAGCATAATATTAGGTAGATTAGGAATAAGTCTGAATTTTATAATCTTTTTATAGTTTTTACATTTATTGATTCAAATATGTATTTTGATTGATCCTAAAGCTAAGAAACCTTGCACATATACACTCAAAGGAGTGACTTGGTGAGTTAGAATTTTTTTTTTGAACTAATTAAACAGTAAAATTTTTATTTCTGGATGATCAGTTAAATAAAAAACCCTAATTATGCACATGTGAAACCTAAGATTAATTAAACTCTCATCATTGTAGTCAAAATCAACTCTCCGCTCGCGTGCTGTCTCTGATGATGTGAAGGCATTTTTAGGGTTTCTTTCTCAGCACCTCTTGTGGCCGTATCACTGATCCTTCCCTTGTGTTTTTGTTTGATTTCATTCATTTTTTTGACTACTTTATTATTTTATTCCTTTGTTTGGATTTCCTTTTGTTTTTGTGAGGTGTTTTGGCATGGAAGACGTCATTTTCATCCAACCCATGGATTTATTGAAATCCTGATGGTAAATCTTGATCATTCAAATATGTTCTCAAGGGAGGTTGTTTTCCATCTTTTTCAAAGTTGAATTTAATTCAATGTTCTTTCAAGGGTTTGCCTACTTTGATGTTTGATGATAAACTTTTTTCCCAACCTTTCTATGCCTTTTTGCTTTTATTTTTGTTGGAAAGGTTTTGCTGAGAAGGCTGCATCAAGATCAAGTTTGAAAGTTTTTTTCTTTCACTAAAACTCTCTGGAACTTTTCTATTATCTTGTTGGACCAACTGCACATTGTGATTTAGTTCTCAAAAAACTTAGACTACAGTCGCATTTTCTCCAGAAGGTCGTATTATATTGTGGGTTGTCAAAAGTGATTGCTTAAGTGGACTCCAGATTTTGATGCTAGAAAGGAATCACTAATTGCTCATGTTTGGATATCCTTTTTGAATTTGAGACTTCATATTTTTAATTCTTAGATCCTATTTTCTTTAGGTTACATTTTTTCCAGGCTCTTAAAGATGGACCAAGCTATGGTGGTTGTGTCTCATCTTTCTATAGCATGCATTTTGGTGGAAATGTAAATTTTAAAAATACATACAAAAGAAATCAGGAATGGATTAAAGATTAATGTGCATCAATAAAAACTTGAATATAAGAACTTTCCTTTTTTTTTGTAGCCATTGTAAAATGAGTAGTCATAGCAATTCGAAATGTTTTATTTTGCATCCTCAATTACGTAATCATAAGGAAATAGTAAAAGAGTCGAAAGATATATATATATATATATATATATATATTTGTAGATCAAATTTCTCATGAGAATAGTGACTAAGTGCAAGAGATGAAAATTCTTATGACATCCACTCATTTTCAAGAGAATAATGGTAATCATCATGTTGAAATCAATGGTAACAATTAGCATGTCTATGAAATGGAGCAAGGTTTTGGTGAGGAAGAAAATAAGAATATGGAGGGAAAGCCATCTTCTAATGTGGAAGGATTTAATGAGCCCCCTCATATTGTGTTCGGAACTCATATTCTCATTAATAACGGTTTGGAAAACATTAAACAAGTTGACGAGCAGAAGGTTTCTATTTCTTTAAAACATAATTACATGCCTCTTATTACTTCTTTACCATGTGCTACTATCAAATATTTGTTGTATTTCTGGGAAATAATGATAAATGAACTACAATATATTTAGTTAAACCCTTTGTGAATGCCCATGATATAAAAACAATTCCCTGGAAGTCCCACCGATGAAAATAATGTCTTTCACCACCCACATGAAGCTCTTCTCGGAACATCCTTTATAGTTCACATCAAAAGGCATTAGGAGGGAGCTCAACAATGTGCGGCCGAACTAATTCTTCAGGGATGTCTGGAGGAATGCGATGTTGCCGACTTGTATGTAAAGGATGGAAAGAACTTGTAGTGTCAGCAAGTTCATTATCTTGATATGATTGGATATATCTCCTTGGTAGAGGATGATGAATCTCTGCATGAAGGTGTTCGAGTTGAACATCTTTGGCTAGTAGTGGATCTCGAGGGAGAAGAATCTCCTTTTTTTGTGCTAGCGCCGATTGTTTAGTGTGTCGTAGGAGTTGAAGGATCTCATTTTGAGATTCTTCCATCTTTCAGAAACATTCTTTTAGGGAAAGTCTTAAAGTTTCTTCTCCAATAACATTTTGCCCCTAAGGATAAAAGGAGGAAGATACTTCATGTCCATAACTCATATATTGATTCCTAGATTGGTGGGTGTCGGAGTGGGAGGCTCCCAAGATGCGAGTGCTACACCTATTAGCCATTGAAGAAATTCTTTGAATTATGGGATTTTTTCTTCAGACGGCGCCAAAATATTACATGCAAGAATATATGCTACGATAGTGTTAGAAATTTTCATCTCATTATTGTACAGATGTCAAGGACACAAATAGAAAGAACACCATGATTTTTATGTGGAAAACCATGGAAAGGGAAAAACTCTAGGGCCATGCCTAGTAAAAGTGAAAGAATGTGATGGGTGTTAAACCCTTAAAAACTAGTCTCGAGGCTAACCAAGAGGGGAGGGGTGAATTGGATATTTAAAAATGAAACAAAAAAAAAATCTTTTTATAACTTGATGAGGAAGTAAATTAGATTCATAATAAAAAAAAAAGTCAACATTTTCACCCATGTAGTTAATCACAAGAAAATTAAATGTGGAAATAATAAATGAAAAGCACACACTAGATTCATATTCATTCAATTCAACCTGACCTAAATCTACTCCCTATAGGCACCCTCTGAGTATTACACTAAATGATTAGTGGCTCTCCTTAAGCCCCCAAAGCTAGGAAGAGAAGCCATTACAAAATCTATTCCACCTTCCCCAATGTGGTGGAGTAGCCAGTTCCTTTGACACCAAAGAGATCTTCTTCGTCCAAAGACTTCCCTCAAAACGAACCTTGAATATGATGATACTAAGGTGCAAGCTTGCCTGAGCAATCATATAAAATCCCTCCCACTCTCCCTTGAAATCACCTCCAAGGATCTTCTCCCTCTCAAACTACACCCTTTTCTCTCTCCCTTTCAAGTTCAATCTTCAAGCTTTATCTAGATGAATGAAGACATATTGGCTGCCAAAGACACTTACCAAGTGCCTTGACAAAGCTTACATAGAGGGCTTTCAAAAACACTAAAAATAAATTTTGGTAGCAAAGATTGTCCATTACGATTACAGTATCATCCAGTCCAATGTGCAAAAATAGAGGGCTTTAGAAAACTCTAAAAACGCAATTCTGGCACCAAATATTATCATAGGTGATAGTAAGATCATCCAGTACCATCTGTAGAATTTGACCTGATAGTCTTGGATGATGTCCGGACCACCATGATCAGTTCAAATTTGTATAGATCATCTAGTACAATAATGGGGATATTTGTGGATGATTAAAAGAAAAACTATGGTATTTTGCTTGGGATGATTAAATATCTACCCATCTACCTCTCGGGTTATCTAGTATGATCATCCTAGATGATTAGATTGAACAAGTTAACCAAAATTAGTTTACTTATTATAGGATCAATTTAGGTTTTATTGTCAAAAATAATCTAGTACGATGTATATCGTCCTATACATCGTACTAGACGACTATAACATAATATGAAATTTAAAATCTTGCCTAAATTATGATTGGTGGATATTTTTCATGATCATAACTGATTATCCTAAACAATCTAAATTATCCAGTATGATTAGTTAGATGAGCTAATTATACAATATGATTAGTTTAAAAATTAAACTTTAGGTTGACTCAATCTCACTCCACCTGAGTGTGTGTGTGTGTGTGTGTGTGTAGTCAGAAAGTTAGCATACACCCTTATAGGACTTGACTTAAGAAATAAAAAATACATTAGTGAATATTATAAAAATATTTACAGTATAACCTATTCTACCCAATTATTTGATTAAAAATTGTAGTTTTAAAAAGTATTAATTTTCCTTAGGAAAGTTTAATTTTTTTGAAAAATAGTTTTTAAATCAAACAAATTATTATGAATAATATATCATCTTGGGAGGAGAACATATTATTCCCTAATGGGTTCAAATTATAAAACTTTAAGTTTATCTTCATTATCATAGTCAAACTCAAGGGAAGACATAATATGATCCTAAAGGATCAAAATAATATTTGATCAAATGCTTGACTACAATAATCTAGATAAAAGACCATTAATTTCGTAATCAAAATCATATTAATATAATGATATATCTTTCTAGAAAAATAAAATATCACTTATTATTAATCATTTGAAAATGATGATAATGATCGTCGGCTTTGATTTTCCAAAAGATAATTAATTTATGTTTTGAGAAGGTTAATTTTTAAAAAAATAGATATGGGTTTCTAAATCTCCTATAAGCACAAGCCCTCATAGTTAATTACATCATAGCAGACTAGAATTTCCTATGAATACTCTTGATTAAAATAGCAGTAGAAATTTTATTTTGAAATTTAAAGATTGATATTAAATGAGGTAATGGTTGGAATTTTCAATCAGGAATGGATCAAAATTGAATACATATTTCAGGATTCAAAGGAATAAGAGAAGGAGGTATCTTGAGATTCTAAATTACTTTAGAAACACCCTAACATATCCTAAGTGTTGGGCTCAAATTTGAATGAAAGAGATTTAAGTTTGAGTTGTCAATTTTATTAAAAAGTTGAAAAAAAATTCCTAAAGGTTGAGGTCGTATAGTGTAAACCTCCCTTAGATCCTAAGTCTAAAATAGACTCTAAGAAATCAATAACCTAAACCTAACTAATATAGTGCAAGATCTAGACTTACCCTGGCCTAGATTGGGAAGCTAGCTAAACCATTTAGATGCTTCAAAATCATGTGTTTGGTCATTAATGAAAGTGTGGTCAAGGATGTTGATTAGATTGAGTTGAAAGAGTTGGGCTGACATCTAGAGTAGATTCCTAATTGACCCCTTGACTTTTATTGGGTGAAATGAAACTTGAAGTAAATGTAATTAAATTTTAGATTCAATTTTAATATGTATCTAAAGCAATGCATGCATATCGACTCGATGAATATTTAAATTTGAATGAAATAGTTTTTAAAAGGCATAGAAATTATATTTTTTTCTAAAATAATGCATAATTACCCTTGACATATCTGCATCCTCATAGCTAGGTGGTCTGCCAAAACCCATAGGCGAGAAGGTGTCTAACAAAAGGAATGAAAATGCAACAAACATGCTTTTGAGAACTCCCGATGGTCCCAGGCTTACTTCTTAAAATTTTAGAGTGACTATGTTAACTTAACATTTTTTATTTTAATTAAAGTAAAAATAGTTGTAATGATCCCTCATGAGCCTCCAATCAGGTTCCAGGCTAAATCAAAATCGGCATGCAACAATCACAAAAAATACTAAAAGCATGAAATCCTATATCATAATCAACATCAAATAATTAATATTAATAACAAATCAATTAAACTTTAATGTCTATAAGAATTTTTTTTTTAATATTACAACTCAGAATTACAAAAAAATAAAGTTCAAGGTACCACTAATAACAAGCCTAGATTTTTAATCCTAAGACTCAAGTGACTTTTAGAATGGTTCTTCAGATTATCCACTTCTTTGTCCTTCTACTGCTCCTTGGATCATCTGGTCTAAATATCTAAAAGAAAAGAAACTCCCCATCAGAAGGGGTGTTATCTTTCCTATTGGGATATTTTAAAATCATCCAAATTTGGATCTCTAAATGGAGAGGGACTCTCCCCTAAGGAATGTCCCTTCCTCTTTAGATTCCAAATTTGATGTTTAAATCCCATCTCAAATTATCATATTGACATTTATAACTCAATTGAAATTAAAATACATTTGAATATAAAAAGTAAATCTAAATTCAAAATCAACCTATAAGGTTATCCTAAGCAGTTATAATCAAATCATCTCAAGCGGTTAATATATTAAAATTTATATATTCTAAAACTCATAACCACACTTGGCCATACTCTTTTAATTTAAAGGACGGCTTAGTAATTTCTCAAACACTTGTAGAAAACATCATTAATTTTAAAGATTAATTATTTTTATCCCCTTTAATAAATGCCCTATGTGAGCATGACAACTTATATAAGATTAAATTAGTATAAATCATCCCTATCCTAAGGGTAATCTACCGTATAATCAATCACATCACATAGTTTAAAAAATTAAGTAATCAATCATATCAACATCATAAAACAACATGTAGTGAAAACCATAGAAAACCCGATACACAATAGAAAAGTAAACATCGCCCTAGTCTACATCTAGAAGTGGTGTTCTAGAAAACCATCTAAAGTTTGTTAGGTACATTGTGTGGTTTGGATATGTATTAAATCGAATAATTAATTAAAGTTGTTTGAAGTTTTAGTTGGTTGAAAGGATTAAGGAAATATTTAATTAAAGTTTAAATATTAATGAATTAAGATTAATTTCAAGATATATTTTAATGGGTGGACAATTACTACCTTTATTAAGCCAGAGCCATGAAGTTTATTTCTCCTTTCTTCGGGCAACATTAATAGGCTTGTAGGCCTGAGTTACCTAGTAGTAACTGGTATAGTTAAGTAATTTAAATTGATTAAGATTTAAAGATTGATTAATTTTATTTAAATTTGATTAATTCATACTTTTTAAGATTTGAATTAGTTTACATTTCCTATCAACTATTTTGTGGCATTCTGCCACCAGGCTCGAGGAAGAAAGCCACCTTAGGACATGAAGAGCTATAGCCCAGAGTAGTCCATCCTAAAAGTTTTATCTTTGGAGTGTTTGTTATATATTTGAGGGTTGGTTAAATGATTTTAATATTAATTTAATATTTTTTGGAGTTTAAAATTAATTATCAAATTTTGGAATTTTTTGGATTATTTTAATTATTAAATTAAGGGGTAAAAATTAATTATTTAATTAAGCTTAAATTCTAGAAAGTTAGTAGTTTTTAAAGTATTAGACCTTAAGATGATCTATTAGACTATAAGTTTGCTGGATTTGTATTTTTCTACATTTAATTATGAAGGTTTAATGTTTTGACCTAATTTTGACTCAAGTTTGATTGGATTGTGACTTTTTGATGATTCGCTCCTCTGTTCTACCAATTTTGAGGCAATTTAGGGTTTCTGCTCATCAGCTTCCTCTCTTAACTCCTAGAGTTATTGGTTTAGTTTTTCTTGCCCTTTTCTTCATTATTGGCTTCCTCGATTTTTCCTGAGCTTTGTTTTGATATTTTTTTGGTTGTGGAGATGACATCCCCGACGTCATCTATCCTAGCCTTATCTTCATTCCCTTATGGAAAAACTCATTCCGTTAAGGTAGTTTTGGCTGTTTCTTATTTGTATTCTACTAAGCTTCATTTTGTTCATACTTCCTTTAAGCGATGTCTTGCTGTGATGTTTAATGATTCGATGGTGTAACATCTTAATATGCCATTTGCTCTTACTAAGTTTGTTCATTGTAGGCCAAACTTAGATGTGATTAAAAAATATTTTGTTAATCTTAAACTATCTGATTCCTTTAACATTAGTCCGCTGGATCTGCATAATATCACATTACAACTTACCAACGATATTGATTACAGTAACATTTTCTCAAGGAGATCTTATTATATAAAAGCTTGTCAAATAAGATTAATTAAAAGGACTCCAAATTTTGATGTGCATGATGAATCTCCTATAGTGGTTGTGTGGATCTCATTCCTGAATTTGTGCCATCATTATTTTAACTCTTAAATTTTATTTGGTATGGCTTCAATCAATGGTAGGCCATTACAAACTGACCAAGCTATTGTATCTATCTCTAGACCTTTTGTGGCTCGTGTTTTAGTTGAGTTGGATATTTCTAAAAAATATTAGAATGAGATTTGGATAGGTTCCAAATTGAATGGTTATTTCAAAAAGGTGAAAATTAAAAATTTACCCATTTTTTGTTCCCATTGTAAGATGCATGGTCATGGGGTTAATGAGTGTTTTAGGTTGCATCCCCATCTCCGTAAGGAGAAGTTTTCAACCTATGATATGCATGGAATTGATGGACCTTCGGTTAATGTTGATACTTTGGTTCCTAATCTAATGGTTGAAAGAAATGTTTCTAACTTCCATTATACTATTGAGAATAATATTCTCGATGTGATTGTTGGTCATACTAATAATGAGCAGGATGATGCAGACAAATCATTACAATGTGCCTTAATTCATAAGGAACTTTCTTCCAATCCCATTGTTGACCCTAATTGTAATTAGGGAAAAATCTCTACCTCTTCTTCGCATTTGGAAGGTCAAGCCGTGGATGAGCAAAGGCTAGATATTATTATTAATCAAATTATTGTCCCATCTTCAGCTGTTATTCAATGTGTTACTAATAATAAATTAACTGTTATAGATTTGATGATGATTAAGAATAATTGTTCTAATATGGTTTATAATTAATCTATTTTTGTTTCTCAGGATGAAGGACAAGGTGGCATGGTGGAAAGTAATGTTGGCAAAAGTAAATCCATTATGGAGGATGGCAATAGCTTTGAGGGAGATAAATTGCAACAGCAGGTTTGGCAAGAAGGTTTGAATGATGATAGTAAGATTTTCTTAACAACTCCCACTCATAGTGAAGTTTTTACCAATCCTGAGGATATCAATATTATGGCTAAATGCTTAGCTAAAGATGATAATGATGCTAGTTACATTAAGTTTCATTTTAAGAGAAGAACGAAGAAACATCCTATCATACTACAATCTCCTAGGACCACTCGCTTGCATACTTCTCATTAATTTTGTTTCTTATGTTTAATTATATTATTTGGAATGTTAGGGGCATTGGTTGTCCCTCTTCTAGATTATGTGTTAATAATTTATGTCATGTACATAATTTTTATTTTCTTATTTTGCTTGAGCATTTTATTTCTTCTACTAAGTTGATTCACACCTCTCAGTTTTTGGGTTTTAAATATGCTATTTCAAATGTGGCTAATAAGATTTGGGTTTTATGGAAGGATCCTATTAAAATTGATTTTATTGGTGGCTTTAATCAAGTGATGTATTATAATGTGGAGGTTTTTAATTTTCATTATTGTTCTTCTTTTGTGTATGCTCGCATACTACTCATATGTTATTTCAAATCATCATTTGCATAATATTTACAATTTACCTTGGCTTGTTGGTGTTTATTTTAATGATATTACTAATCCTTCTAAGAGGATAGGAGGATCTTCCCCTACTTATCGGTCTACAGAGGATATTAGTAACATTATTTAGGATTGTAAATTAATTTATTTTGGCTTTTTTGGTAATAATTTTACCTGAAATAGGGGTCACTTATGATAATGTTTGGACCATGTTCTTTTTAATGATTCTTGTCTTAACTCTTTTAACTCTATTAATGTTCAGCATCTTAACATGACTCTTTCTGACCACTCCCATTTGTTAATTAGCCTTAGTTTTAGACAATTTAATGCTTCTTCTTAATTCAGATTTCAAAACATGTGGTTACTTCATGACTCTTTTTTAGATGTTGTTCAGAATAATTCGCAAGCTCTGTTACTTCTGGATAATTCTAGCTTTGGCATGAGGAGACTTTGGTTTAAGCTGAAAAGGCTTAAGCAGGTCTTAAATTGGTGGAACCATAATGTTTTTTAAAATCTCTTTACCAATATTTTGAAAGTGGAGGACCGAGTGGACACGTTTAAATCTACTTGTCATGTTGATCCTTCTGATGCTAATTTCATTTTATTAAGAAATGTTAAATATGAGTTTTTTTAAATTACAAGCACCAGCGGAGGTTTTTTGGAAACAAAAAGCTGCGGCTAAGTATCTAGTTGAACGTGATAATAACACTAAATATTTCCATGTGTTGGTCAAGAGAAAATGGCTAAAATTTGTATTAATAAAATTCAATGGGAGGATGGTTCTGTCATTAAGAATGCTATGGAAATTACTAATTTAGCTATTCAGCATTTTCAAAATTGTCTCAATACGAATTTTAGTCTGGCCCAGATTGATATTCATTCTTTTATTCCTAGCCTTATATCCCAAGAGGAGAATGGGTCACTTTTTAAACCTCCTTCTTGTTGAGTCTAGTGAATAGGGTGTTAAACCTAAGTTAATGTCCCAAGGCTACCAAGACGGGGGGGGGGGGGGGGGGGGGGGTGAATTGGTATTTAAAAAATTTCCCTCTTTTGATAAATTTAACCGAAGTTAAACTTTAATGATTTTTTCCTTTTTTTTCTTTAAAATGTTTTTCATCCACAAATTTTTAAAACACAAAATTAAAAGCAGAAAATAAAAAATAGTAAAATAAAAAGACACATGATTTATAGTGGTTCGGTCTAAACCAGACCTACATCCACTTCCCAGAGGCACCCTCTGTGCATTGCACTAATACCAATAGTGTCTCTCCTTTTGCACCCACATTAAGGCGGAGAAGCCTTTACAAACACTCTTTTCACCACTACCCGGTGTGGCAGAGAACCGTCATCCTTTTACACTTTCCCTTGTGTTGGCAGAGAACAATCATCCTTTTACACTCTCCTAGAGTGGGAAGAGAACCCTTCGTCTTTTCACACTCTCCTAGTGTGGGCAAAGAACCC
>NW_021591173.1:0-299 GCF_001605985.2 Dendrobium catenatum
AGCAGTTTCGATATACAATTAAAAATTTACTTTACAAATTGCAGAATTTATACCTGAATGTATGTGGCGCTGTCACTTAAAAGCTTATAAGCAAGTGATGTCGCTCGATCCTTGATCATTAAGCTCCGATGTACCTCGCAAATAAGATAATAGAAAAATATACATATGAGCGTAGATGTCGTTCAGAAAAGAAATGCAGGTAAATAACAAAAATATAACGAACATAAAATTTAAGAAAAAAAATGCATTTATAGAACATGTTCATGTAGCAAACATTGAATACCAAGAGAAAATGTAAG
>NW_021591174.1:0-222 GCF_001605985.2 Dendrobium catenatum
AGTAGGATTGATTCCTTGTCAGTACATTGCAATATGATCTTTTATTGGTTTAAACGAATATGATCATACTAAAAAAGGTGAAATTATTCTGTGCGAAATTCGGACAGAAAAAATCGTCCGGACTGTAAGTGTATATATTATGTAGAAACAAATGTGTACAAAAAATTGATATATAATATATACAAATTTTATACAGTGCGTATACTCACATATCCGAACGGT
>NW_021591175.1:0-258 GCF_001605985.2 Dendrobium catenatum
TTCCGGTGCGCCACAAACGCCGAAGTAGAGTTTAGGCAATTTCCCGCCTCGTCGTAGGCGTCGGACCGGGGTCCCATCCCACCACGCGCAATAAAGGCGTGTATAGGCGGTTTTCCGGTCCGCCGCATACATCAAAGCGACAATCTGAGTTAGGAAATGCATACCTTCGCGGACTTTGACAGTGGCGAAGGCTCGAGGATCGAGGGAGAGGAAGGCATCATTACATCATTTTTTTTTAATCATAATTAATTAATAAAT
>NW_021591176.1:0-252 GCF_001605985.2 Dendrobium catenatum
TTAAACATCATAAATGAATATAATATGTATGTTTATTTTATATATATATATATATATATCCCAACAAGATGATGTAGATTATATTGTGCAAATGCTTGTGTTTCATATCATGGCCATTTGAATTGATCAAATTAATCACATCAATTAGATCAATTTATGGATCATATTGTATGAAATTAATCATATTGTAGCTTTATGAAGTTTATATGTTGCAATGAAAATGAGATTTCAAATTTAAATTTGCACATCCTT
>NW_021591177.1:0-203 GCF_001605985.2 Dendrobium catenatum
AACATATTTCAAATAAATTATTATTATTATTTTCAAATCAAATGACCCCTTAGTAAAAAAAGCTAATCAAACTACTTAAGCACGTACTATGCAGAGATTTTGCTAAGTTATATTAATTTGGTCATATAATAATAATAATAGTAGTGATGAAAAATAATTGTTTGATTAAATAGGGTTTAGGGTATACATATAAACTATAAAGA
>NW_021591178.1:0-2518 GCF_001605985.2 Dendrobium catenatum
GAACATCGAGGAAATGAATCAACTACTACAGTAATATCTGCTTCTCCTTCTTCTCTGTTTTCTTGCTTAACTTCTTCTATGCAGGTTCTTCAGCTCAACCATCCTTTCATGGTATCAGAGCATTCGGTTCATCTGCTGTAGCATGGCGAATCAAGACTCCTCCTCTTCAGCCGCTGTTCCTCCCGTCACTGTTGTCGCTGCATCTCCGGCTTTGACCTTATCTGCATCAATGGCGGAGTTCACGATACCTGCTCCATTGAAATTTTTAATGTCAAACCTGAAATCCATTGTCAGCGTGCAGCTCTCAAATGAGAACTATGCAATCTGGAGTTTGCAGAATCGATGGATATCTCATGGGGAAGCAAGTCTGTCCGAGCAGCCTACCCACTGATCCATAATACAAACTTTGGCGACTTGTAGATCAAAATCTTGTGTCAGCACTATTCTCAACTATCTCTCCGTCTGTTCTACCGTATGTGCTTCATCTTTCGACGGCGTTTGAGATATGGACTACCCTTGCAAGCCGACTTCAGCCGACCAATAGGTCTCGCGTGATTCAGCTCAAAAATGAGCTGCATAATATTCAAATGAGGGACTCCACCATGACACAATATCTTGCTCAAGTGAAAACACTTGTTGATAATATAGCTGCTGCAGGCTCACATGTAAATCCTGAAGATATCCTGATGTATATACTGAATGGCTTGCCGACATCATACAATCCTTTTAAAAGTTCCATTCGCACATCACAGCTCCCCGTAAGCTTGGAAACACTGTATTCTCTTCTGTGCAGTGAAGAGATAAATATACAGAATGAACTTCGTAGGGAAGCTCCTCCTTCATCAGACAATACGACATTTTATTCAAACCGTGGAAGAAGTAACAGAGGGCGAGGCAACTTCTCTAATGCTAGAGGCAGAGGAAAAAATCCAAAACAGCTGAACAATGCCGCACGTCCTCCTTCTGCTGCTACTACCACTCGTCCCATCTGTCAAATCTGTGCCAAAAATGGTCACACTGCAGTTACTTGTTGGTATCGATATTTATCCACCTCCAATGAACCAAGTCGTGCCCTGTTTACTCAGAATCATCCACAGCATAATGGGTACTCGATTCAGGTGCAACAAGTCATCTTACTGCTGATCCTTAGACACTCCAGCAACCAACTGTGTACACCGGCTCGGACACAGTGTCTATTGCTAACGGAAGCTCTCTGCGATTCAACACCAAGGACAATGACTGTTACCGCTACCAAATACACCTCGTAAGCTTTATCTTAGAAATATCCTTCATGTTCCAGCCTTGTCTCATAATCTTTTATCTATTCATAAGCTAACAGCTGACAACAACTGTTCTATATCCTTTGATGCTCACGGTTTTACCATTCAGGATCGTGTGGATCAACAAATCCTCCTTCGTGGTCGAACCCGTAATGGACTCTACTCCATCTCTACTCCCATTGCCAAGATACCTCTTGCCGCTCTTCATGTCAACACCGAACTCAAAGACTCGCCGTGGCATGCCCGTCTTGGTCATCCACACCACCACATCTTACAAGCTTTATCTAGATTAGTGCCTTCTATATGTATCCCCTCTACTTCTGTTTTGTGTCGTTCATGTAATGTGGGTAAAATCCACAAGTTACCGTTTGTTTCTAGTATTAATACTAAGACTACTCCTTTCTCGGTTGTACACACAGATGTTTGGGGACCCTCCCCCATCTCTTCTATCAATGGATATCGTTACTTTGTTACGTTTATAGATACTCACTCTCATTTTTGTTGGCTTTACTTGATGCATTCCAAAGACCAAACTTTGTCCAAATTTATTCATTTTAACAACTTAATTAACAATTTCTTTAATACTAAAATCCAAATTCTTCGCTCCGATGGTGGAACGGAATACATAAATCATAGTTTTAATAACTATCTCTCAACTCATGGCATCACTCACCAACAAACATACCCGTATACACCCGAGCAAAATGGATTAGCGGAGCGAAAGAATCGTCACCTTTTGGACATTACAAGAACTCTACTTCATAATGCTCATCTTCCAAATATCTTTTGGGCTGAAGCCATACTCACTGCCAATTACCTCATAAATCGCCTCCCTACTAAAGCATGCCACTTCAAAATTCCATATCAAATTCTTCATAAGAAACTACCCGATTATTCTCACCTACGGATATTTGGCTGTTTATGCTATCCTTGGCTTAAGCCTCTTACCACAAACAAATTTCAACCTCGCTCCCAAGACTGCCTCTTTCTCAGTTATTCCTCCTCTCAAAAAGGATATATATGCTACAATTTAGAAACTCATAAAATTCATATTTCACGACATGTCGTGTTTCATGAAAAGCATTTTCCCTATCAACCTCAAACCGCCATCTCAACTCAATCCAGCAATAATACCTCTCCTACATCCTCTCCTCTGTTGCTCATACCAACATCCACCATTCCTACAACAACCATATCCCCACCTGTGATGCCCCAGAATCAAATAGTGAAAGGATTCG